>NW_026047171.1:0-20436 GCF_023864275.1 Schistocerca cancellata | reverse complement strand
ACTAACTACTGATAGGGATAGTTAGCAAAGTAAAGATTTTAATAGAGAACAACAAACAATGTATTTACCCTTAATATCATCACAAGTCATAATATATGTAATTTGAAAAGTCCGCCATATCTCTCCTCACATGCACCAGTGCTGGCGGCTCACCCCTAACTGCGCAACGGTACGCGCTGTTCACATCCAGCTATAGCAGGTTCATATGACAACAATGCAAACTGGCCACTGACTGCACACGGCACAGGCAGTGATTTTCACACAGAGCGCTACGTGGCATTACCAATAAAAAAAAATGTAAACAAACAGCCTACGTACAAATCAGAATAAAAAACAAAAAAAAAGAGCAAAAGATCGTTACGTCAATGAAAAAAAAAGGCAAAAGAGGAAACAAACTGCATCTATATGTGCTCTTAACTGTAGATACCTGTACACAGCTTCGTGCAATGAATGCCGGCTCACATTTAATTTTTTGATTGTTGGAGGAAATATTCTTTAAATGGAAATGAATGGTTTTACCTTTAAAAAAAAGTTACTTTGGAAACAAAGTATTATTGGGGCATTTTGTTGTGAAGAAAATAGTTACAATTGACATACATTATTAGATTTGCGCAATGCAGCTTCATTACCTTACCTTTTATAACAATATGCATCGTCCCGAACGGAGACCAGAGTCGCGAGAAGAGCACGCCGCCGCCCGCTCAGTACAATCGTCCACTCGCTAATACTGTCGTCGACTGACTACGACCTCTCCCGACCCGCCACATAGAGATGACAACTGTTCCTGCCGACCCGCTACGTGCCACTAGTGTCGTGTGGCGCAGACTAGCGACGATAAGAAACTCTCTGGTCAGAGATTGTGTGGTGCCTCGCCATCGCTGGTAATGAGTACATAGGTGTTTGAGCGCGCGTACCGGAACACGCAGTGCGGAGCCCAGAGACTGTGTTGTCGAGGCCGTCGACGCAGTGCATGTCGGTCGGTCGAGTGCGTGCGGGAGGGCAGAGAGGCAGCGTCGGCACGGAGATGCACGCACGGGGGCTGCGGCGTGGCGCGTTTGCGGTAGGCGCCTTTGGTGGCAACGGCCGGGACAAGCAGCGGTGTATGGTGTGGTGCGGGCCGGACAGGGGCGGCGGAGGAGGAGGAGGCGGCGGCGCGACGATGGCATTGGGGCGGAAACGGGGACGGCGACGGCGGATGTTGAGAGGCGTCACGCGCGGACCGACACAGACGCACAGATAGATAGATAGGAAGAAGAAGGGGCGGCTGGTGAGTGCAATTTAGGCGGTAGACACAAGAGGTCGGCACGGCATTTGCGTGATGTGGCGTTGTGACGGGGTGTGCTCGCTTGCCTCGTTTTGTTGATGCGCGCAGGAAGATGTGCAGAGCAGCGGCGGGCGGCTCGGTTCGGTTTGGCCCGGCGGGCCGCGCTGTTGTCGCGGACGTGAGCGCCCCCTGGCGGGTGGCCGGAGGCGGCGCGGCGTGTTGGACGTGTGGCTGGCGGCAGTGCACAATTGCGAGTGGCTGGCGGTGTGGCGGTTGGCGCGTCGGGCGGCCGAGAGAGAGGAGAGGGTATGTGTTTGCGGGCGCGTTTGCTGCGCGGCGTCGTGCAGGGAGGGCGGGCGCTTGTCGACTGTGAGTGTGTGTGACTGTGTGGCGAATTGGCGGCGTTGTGCTCCGGCCGAAGGCGTCGGGGAAAGGAGAGTTGGTCGTGATGTCATGTCGCGCCGTGTCATGTCTGCGAAACGGCTGCCGAGAGGTGTGGTGGTAGCGAGCCGGTCGGTGTCAGTGCGATGGGAATGTGCGTTTGGCGGTTTCGGTGTGCTTTTTGCGGCGTGAGAGTGGGGCGGGCGGGCAGGCGTGCTGTTGTTGGTTCCTTGTGTCTTGTGTGTAGCTTGATGGCAACGTGGAAGGACGCCTGTTTCCAGCCGTGCGTGTGGTTGTCGACGTTGACTGGTTTGGGGCGTGCCGTTGCACGTGCGTGTTTGGGTCGTTGGTGTGGTTTTGGCTGGCTGGCTGGCTGGCTGGCTGTGTGTACGGTGGATAGTGCAGTAGTTGTGTCGTTGCCACGGGCGTCGGGTGCGGCTGCGCGTAGTGGCGGAAAGGTGTCGCGTGACTTTGTGAATGGAGTGGGGCGGGGAAAGGAGCAGCGTGCCGCTGCGTCGTGGCCGTTAGCCAGAGGCTGTGCTTTGATAGTTTTGTGGACGGTTCGTGCGAGGCGATTTGTTGCCTGCCCTATGTTTGTTTGTTGTTTTTGGAGACGACGACTGGTTGGTGGCGTGCGCGCGAGCGAAGTGGCGGTGTGCGTTTCCCGTGCCGACTGCCGACTGCCGGCTGGCGACAGGTGCGCCGTCGGTGGGGTGGGTGGCCGGCACAAGTAGAGGCGGCGGCGTCGTTGCGGTGTGTTTGTGTTGTCGGCGACAGCTGTTTGTGCGGTGCGTGTGAATGGTGGTGCAAACGTGTGCTGGCGTTGAGGCTGCGACCGCGGCGTGTTGTTGGTTGATGTTGAACAGCGGCTGTGTGCGGTGGTGGTGTTGCCGCACGTGCATCCGGCCCGGCGCGGAAAGCGCAGTTGCGGCGGCCCTTCGGTGCCAGCCACGTCGCGTGAGCGGCGGGTTGCTCTGGTCGACACGTGGTGCTCTGGTTTGTTGTTTGGTGCCCTTTGGCCGGTGGGTGGTCCGTGTGTCTCGGTATCTGGTCGTGGTCGTGCTGCCCGTTTGTCGGCGTTGTCTGTGGCTTCGCTTTTGTTTTTGTTTTTGCGGCGTGCCGACGACCCGACGCGACCTTTACACCCAAAGTGTGGCGCCCGAAGGTGAACCAACGTAATCCGACCTCGGCGCTTAAGCTCTAAGCCTAAGCTGAGCGAACCGAACCTGTGTAGCGTTGCGTAGCGTGAGGTGAGGTGCGGTGAGGTCAGCCTCAGCGCCAAGTAAGCCAAGCTGTCCGGCCGTGAGGTGGGTGGGTAGGTAGGTGCGGCTGCTGCGGCCACCTGACGCCCGACGTGTGTTTGAATGCTTAACCTAAGTTTGAGGCTTAACCTAACCCAAGTGGCCTTAACCTAACCTAACCTAACCTCGGACGCCCGACGTGTGGTTTGAATGCTTAACCTAAGTTTGACGCTTAACCTAACACCGACCCTTAACCTAACCCAAGTGCCCCTAACCTAACCTAACCTAACCTTAATGTAACGTAACGTAACCTAACCTCTGACGCCTGACGTGTGTTTTGAATGCTTAACCTAACCCAAGTGCCCTTAACCTAACCCACGTCCACCGAACCTAACCGAGACGTGTGAACCTAATGTCTAACTCGTAACGCGTGATGTTGGCTGTCGTGTGTGCTGACGGCAGATTGGGTTGGTCTGTAGTTGCGGATTTCGGTTTGCCTCGGGCGAGGGGTTGGCTCGTAAGCGGCGAGGGGCGCTCCGGCGGAGCATGTTGCTTTGCAGGCGGCGCCCGTTTTTTGCGGCGGGCACAATTGAAATTGTTGGGAAACGAACGAAAGGGCTGTGAATGTTGGCGGGCGAGAGGAGGAGGACGTGGCCCGACGGCTGCGGGCCGATCGGGAAACGGTGGGAGGGCGATGGGGCGGCGGAGGTGCGTTTGCACGGCCGTCATCGCCGCACGCCTCCTCTTGTGTGGCTGTGGCGCCGGCCGCGCTGGCCGGGCTGCCGCGGCGACGGTGTGGGGCCTTTGCCGAAGGTTTGGCCATTGTGGCCGGTCGCCGGCTGGGGCTGTGGGGGCGGCATTTGGGCGTGGGCGGCGATTCTCGGCGGGCCGACCCAGGCTGTAGCGCGCGGTGGCTGCAGTTTGGCCGTGGTTTGCGGCGCTGCCGTGGCGACTGGTTGGCGACTGTGGTGTGGCTGTGTGTAGCCCCATCCTCGGTGGTTTGAAAGGCGCGGGTGGTTGTGGCGCAGGTGTGGGGCTGCTCCGCACAGGCTGTCGGACGTTGGGCGGTAGCAAGCGCGGGAGGCGCGGCGCGGCGGCGCGCAGAGTGGCGGCCGCTCTCTCGGCCGTCCGCGCCCGCCCGCGACACTGGCTGGGCCTGTGGCGCGAGGCGGCTATTCCTCTGCTGTGCGCTCCGCTCGCTGCGTGTCTCTTCTCGCTCTCGCTGCTCGCTGTGTTGTGTGTTAACGCGCGTCGTCGAAATGGCAGATCAGGCGGCTACGAACGAGACTGCTGCGGCACCCGCCGCCACCGGCACTACGAAGAAGGCAAAGTCTGCGTCGTCTGCGAAGAAGCCGCGCGCCAAGCCTGCGCACCCGCGCACCTCTGAGATGGTGACGGCCGCCATCAAGAGTCTGAAGGAGCGCGGCGGATCGTCGCTGCAGGCGATCAAGAAGTACATTGCCGCGCACTACAAGCTGGACGCGGAGAAGCTGGCGCCGTTTATCAAGAAGTACCTCAAGTCGGCCGTGGTGGCGGGCGAGCTGGTGCAGACGAAGGGGAAGGGCGCGTCCGGCTCTTTCAAGCTTGCCGGCGCCGGCGGCGGGGCGGCTGAGGGCGGCAAGGCTCGTGCTGGCGGTGCCAAGAAGAAGCGCGCCGCTCCGGCCAGCAAGGAGAAGAAGGGTGCCCGTGCGGCCGGCGCAAAGAAGGCTGGTGGCGTGAAGGCGGCGACTGGTCGGAAGGCGGGCGCCGCCAAGAAGGCGTCTGCGGCGTCGGCCGCTCCCGCCGGTGCGAAGAAGGCGGCTGCTGCCAAGCCGGCCAAGGCCAAGTCGCCGTCGAAGGCGAAGAAGGCCGCCAAGGTTCCGACGAAGAAGCCGAAGGCGCCGCGCCCGAAGAAGGCGACGACGCCGTCTAAGGCGAAGGCGTCGCCCAAGAAGAAGAAGTAGAGGAGAAGAAGAAAGGAATGGGAAAGGAAAGGAAGGGTTGGCGGTTGACTCCGTCGTCCCCACCCCCCCCCCGTCCCCGTCGTCTAGTGGCGCGCAAGAGACGCGCGGCCCAAAACGGCCCTTCTCAGGGCCATCAAAGCACGTCGGGAAGGTTTTGATTGTCGTGTTGCGGTGTGGTTGTGCCGTCTGGCGTTTCTGTATGCCCGTGTGTGGATACTGTTTGCGTGCCGTGGTGGTTGGATTGCGGGGGGTCGGTGGCGGGTGCGGGCGGCGGTAGCGGTTGCTTGTCGCCGTTTTTGGTCGCGGCCGGCCGACGGTTGGTTTGTGTCATGTTGTTTGAATACTTTGGTTTGTCTGTCTGTTTGCCTGCCTTCTCCTCGGATGTGTCTTGTCTTGGTTGTGTGTGTGTTCTTGCAACGGGGGCGGGGGACGTTGAGATGTGGAAAGGGTCGGTGGCGTTGGACGAGCCTGCGTGCCTGGCTGGCCGTTGGTGCGGGTTTTTTGTTTTGTTTGTTTGTTTCGAAACGAAGCGGCGGCCGGCCAGCCACCCGTGTGGTTGACGGCGTCGGCCGATGGGTGTTGTGCGCTTTGAGCGCCGCGCCGGGGAGGGATGATGTTGATTGATTGTTGCGCGCGCCAGCAAGCTGGCAGAGGAGAGCGGCTGTGGCGGACGGACGGGAAGTGGAAGCGGTGTTTTGTCTTTGGTTCTCTGGTTGTGGGGCGAGAGGCGACCGACAAAGTTTGCTCGCGACGGAGTGATGTTAGTGGCCCTTAAAAGGGCCGTTTTGTTTGTTTGCGTGCGTGGGCGGTGCCCAGCGGCTGGCGCGGTGTTTAGGCGCGCTCGCCGCGGATGCGGCGCGCGAGCTGGATGTCCTTGGGCATGATGGTGACGCGCTTGGCGTGGATTGCGCACAGGTTGGTGTCTTCGAAGAGGCCGACGAGGTAGGCCTCGCTGGCCTCCTGCAGGGCCATGACCGCGGAGCTCTGGAAGCGCAGGTCGGTCTTGAAGTCCTGGGCGATCTCGCGCACTAGGCGCTGGAATGGCAGCTTGCGGATGAGCAGCTCTGTGCTCTTCTGGTAGCGCCTGATTTCTCGCAGGGCGACGGTGCCCGGCCTGTAGCGGTGGGGCTTCTTGACGCCGCCGGTGGCGGGCGCGCTCTTCCTCGCCGCCTTGGTGGCGAGCTGTTTGCGCGGCGCCTTTCCGCCGGTGGACTTGCGGGCCGTTTGCTTTGTGCGGGCCATAGCGGTAGCGGAGCGGCGTGGAGGCGAGCGAGGTGCTGCGTCGGGTGCTGCCTTGACGACACGGGCGCGCGCCAGCCACCGTGGTGCGCTTATATGCCCTCGGTTGCGCGTGGTGGGGGGAGGGCGGGCCAGAGTCTATATAGGGGGGCTGGCGCGTGCGCTGGGCGCAGACCGTAGCCGACTCGCTAGCGCCGGGTGAGGAGCCAGCCGCTGCAGCAGACGTTTTGCTTGCCTGAGCTTTTTTGAGGATTTAGAAGAGATGACTGGCCGCGGCAAGGGAGGAAAGGGGCTCGGCAAGGGTGGCGCCAAGCGGCACCGCAAGGTGTTGCGCGACAACATCCAGGGCATCACGAAGCCCGCGATCCGCCGCCTGGCTCGCAGGGGCGGCGTGAAGCGCATCTCTGGTCTGATCTACGAGGAGACCCGCGGAGTGCTGAAGGTGTTCCTGGAGAACGTGATCCGCGACGCGGTGACGTACACTGAGCACGCCAAGCGCAAGACTGTGACGGCCATGGACGTGGTGTACGCCCTGAAGAGGCAGGGGCGCACCCTGTACGGTTTCGGCGGTTAGGCGCGTCGCAGCCGGTGTGCTGTGCCGCGTTGGCCTTCCCGCGGCCGTGGGAGAGACGAAAACGGCCCTTTTCAGGGCCACCACACTGTTCGGAAATTGAAAAGTGCGAAAGAGTCTGTGTTGTTGCTGCGTGTGTTGCCTGCCTGCCTGCCTGCCTGCCTTCTTTCTTTCATTCTTCATTTCGTTTTCGTTTGACTGACGTGACGTGACTGGGAGAAAGGAAAGGAAGCGGGTCTTGTGGCTGTGTGTGCGAGAGAGGGCGTTTTGTGTTTGCTTTGTTTATCGATCGATGGAGATGCCGGGCTGTGTGTTGTTGTTGTTGTTGTTGTTGTTGTGCGAGAGGCGGTGAATATTTGCGCGGTTTGGCTGTGTGTGTTTGCGGCGGCGTTGGAGTTGCCGAGGCAAGGCGTGCCGATAGGCGGCCGGATCAGCTGTTTCGTTTGTTTGGGGCGCGCGGGAGTGGAGGGCGGTGTGTCGACACGCTCCTCTCGCAGTGGTCATTATTGCTGTCGTTGTCTTGTCGTTTGGAAGGCGACTGTGCGTGCGTGGAGGTGCTTGAGGCAAACGAAACAAAACAAGGTGTGTGTGTGTGTGTGTGTTGGGCCACACGGGCTGTGGACGACAAGATGGCGGCGGCTCTTCTTGTTCTTCTCTCTTTTAGTCCTCTTACCGTTAGAGGGGGAGTTGGTGGAGGTTATTGTCGCCTGTGGACATTTGCTCCTCTTTTCTGTGTGTTGTTCTTATCTTCGGTACTGTGCTTGTTTTCGGACGTTGCTGTTTGTTGAGAGTGATTATGTGTTCTGTCTGTGCTACTGCTGGAGCAGCGACTCTCGGGTCTTGCACATCTGTCCCTGTGGTGTTCATATCGCCCAAGGGTCAAGACGTAACAGTCATTTTCTGACTTCCGCGCGGTGGCGTAGAACGCTTGTGCCAGGGCGCGGAATCGTGTTGTGAGTGGTTCTATGCAGGTCTGCCGCGGGGACGTGTAAGGCCCGTCGTAGAGCGCTCTGCTTTGGACCCTTCTGTAGGCGATGCATCGTCGATCTGGCTGCACAGCCCCATACAGGGCGCGCATATTCCAGTATCGCTACGCCTGTTGCGGGGTCGAGGGAACAGGGTACAGGATCTGCATCCTGGCGTGAGCGTTTGTGCCAAGTTCCCCTATGTGACACTTGGATGTCAGGCGTGACACCGAGGTACCTCGCAGAATTTCTCCCCCCTGCAATCGTAGCAGTTGGTATGGTCTTGTTGCCGGCGGCGGCTGTGGAAGTGAAGTTAAAGTAAAGTGCGGCGAGGACGACTGCAATTTTGCTTTGGACGTAGGTTTGTGTGGTGGCCCTGAAAAGGGCCGATTGTTGTGAGCCGGGCCGGCAAAGCGCGTTGCGTGCAGGGGAGCACGCAGCGCTGCTGGGCGGCGGGTCCGCGTGCCGATTGCCTGGCCTCTCTGTTTAGGCCTTCTTCTCGGTCTTCTTTGGCAGCAGGACGGCCTGGATGTTGGGCAGGACACCACCCTGTGCGATGGTGACGCCCGACAGGAGCTTGTTGAGCTCCTCGTCGTTGCGGATGGCAAGCTGCAGGTGGCGCGGGATGATGCGCGTCTTCTTGTTGTCGCGGGCCGCGTTTCCGGCCAGCTCGAGCACCTCAGCCGCGAGGTACTCCATGACGGCGGCGAGGTAGACGGGCGCCCCGGCGCCGACGCGCTCGGCGTAGTTTCCCTTGCGCAGGAGGCGGTGGATTCTGCCGACCGGGAACTGGAGCCCGGCCCTGCTGGAGCGGGACTTTGACTTGCCCTTGACTTTGCCTCCCTTTCCGCGTCCGGACATGGCGATGGGCTGTGGTGTGAAAACGAGACGAGACGAAGGACGGTGCGAGCCGCAGCGAGTCGAGCAGCGGAGTGGCGGCGCCGCCACCACCGCTCGCACATTTTGTACCCTGACCTTCAGGGTGACTAGAGGTGAAGTTTTTGTCCTCAGACATTTACTTCGATTGGGAAATGTGTGGTTGTTTTTGTTGTGTCTTTACTTTTGTGGTATGTCTTGTGTGGTTATGTGCGTGTTTGCTATTTTAACTTGTGCTGCCTGATCTGTGGCGATTTGTGGGTGATGATGATGGTGAATTGATGGGTGTGAAAGAGAGTGATGTGATGGAGGGCGAGTGTGTGTTCAGTCAAAGAATAGTGACCTGGGTGTTCTGTGACGCTTGGTGGTGGGGTCGTAATGACCCAGTGAGTTTATGAGGGGGTTTGTTGACCTGCTAGCTGTTTCGTAGAACGCTTTAGCTAGGTCAACAAAACGTTGTTGTAGGCGTATTACGTCCGCAGACGCGTGTAGGTCGTCTGTGGGGAATCGGGAGGGGAGGTGTAAGGCACGTTTGAGGGCCCTGTTTTGTACCCTTTGGAGTTTGAGTACGTGTGTCTTGGCCGCATAGCCCCATACTGGGCACGCGTATTCCATTATGGGGCGTATGAGGGTGCAGTAGACGCGTACTCCTAGGTCTGCTGTTAGCCCGCTACCAGTATTAAGGACCGGGTATAGTACGCTCAGGCGGGCGCTGGCTCGGCGGCGCACGTCGTCAATATGCGCCTGCCATGTCAGCCTCTTATCTAGGGTCACCCCTAGATACTTTGCGGTGTTGCGCCAGGGCAGTTCTTGCCCGTTTAATCTTAGATTTAAGGGTGGTCGCCTGCGAGGTCCTCGCGGTCCTAATCGGCGCGTAATCATCATAGCCTGGGTCTTGCCGCTGTTAATTGTGATGCGCCACCTTTTAGACCATTCCTCTGTGGCGTTTAGAACTCTTTGGAGGCGTCTTGTGACCAGATCCCTGTTTGGGTTGCGGGTGAAAAATGCAGTATCATCTGCATATTGTGCAGTGTGCACCAGGGGTGAGGTGGGTGTGTCTGCCGTGTACAGGCTGTACAGGACAGGCCCTAGCACCGATCCCTGGGGCACCCCTGCACGTATGCGTCTTTTTGTCGACAGGGAGTTGTCAACCCTGACGGAAAATGTCCTATTCGAGAGATAGCTTTTGAGTAACTTTACTATCGTCCCGGGGAAGCCTTGTGTGTATAGTTTGTACAATAGCCCATTGTGCCATACGGAATCGAAGGCTTTGGCTACATCAAGTAGCACTATCCCACAGTAGCTTCTGCGGTTGAAGGCCTCGGTGGCTGCTTCAACGACTCTCATGATTTGTTGGGGGGCGGAGTGTTTCTGCCTGAATCCGAACTGGAAATCAGGCAGGACTTGCTCTCTGGAGATGTGTTGCTCAATGGGTGTGACTAGGAGGCGCTCGTAGATTTTACTGAGAGTGGGCAGAAGACTAATCGGTCTGTAGTGCTGTGGGAATAATGGGTCCTTACCGGGTTTAGCTATCGCGACCACCTCCGCGTGTTTCCAGCACGCTGGAAACTCGCGGGATCGAGTAATCTCGTTGAAGACGTTCGCGATGTGTGTGATTGCCAATGGCGGGAGGTTCTTAACTAACTGGTTTGTGAGCCGGTCGTGGCCTGGAGCCTTTTTGTTGGGCAGGGACCTAATGACTTTTGCCACGTCTTCTGGGGCGAAAAGTGGAGTGTGTTCATTCTCGTCGTCTTCAGCTGCAAGGAATACTGCAAGCTGCTGACGGACTATGATTTCGTGGTCCTCGTCCTGCGCCTCTGCTGGTTGAAACTGTTGTTCGAACGAGTCGGCGAGCGCGTTGGCCTTGTCGACAGGGCTGAAGACAAGGCCTCCACGCGCGCCGTGCAGAGGCGGCATACGCGCGCGTGTTCGTGTGAATTGCTTGGTAGCTTGCCATAGGCTGTTGTCGTCTACTTTGAGGGCTGATAGGCGGGCAGACCATTGCTGGTTGCGGTGCTCATTGAGTGCTACTTTCAACTCTCTCTGTAGACGGTTGAGCAGCCTCCTAGTTGCCGGATTTCTTGTTATTTTCCATTCTTTTGCGACCCTGTTTTTGTGCCTAATTTGCGCAAGCAGGTGCTCCGGGAGTTGTATTTGAGGAGGCGGGCCTTCCCGCTGCCGGGGTGTGGCCTCCTCAGCAGCCTGCAGGATCGTGTTGGTGAGGTCTTTAAGCGCCTGTTCTGCAGTATCTGCAGTTGGAGGCGGGGCGCGAGCTATTTCAGAAGCGACATTTACCTGAAAGTGCTCCCAGTTCGTGTGCTTATACGACACCTGGTGTTGTGGGAGAGCTACCCTTTCTCCCACATCGACCTCGAATATAACTGGGTTGTGATCGGAGGACAAAGCCGCCAGGGGTGGGGGTCCTTTATGCTCTCGGGTGCGGCGGCCGGTTGCGCTCGCGGCCCATTGGTCGGCGGCCGCAACGGGGCGAGCTGGTAAAGGTGCGGCGGCGGGGCGCGCTGGGTGCCACTGTGTGGGGAGACGCTGACTAGAGCGGAGCGCTTGCTACTGGTGTTGCTGCCGTACGTTCACGTTCTTGTTTGAGATGCCGCCCAAGACTAGCGGGAAGGCCGCCAAGAAGGCTGGCAAGGCTCAGAAGAACATTTCGAAGGGCGACAAGAAGAAGAAGCGCAAGAGGAAGGAGAGCTATGCCATCTACATCTACAAGGTGCTGAAGCAGGTGCACCCTGACACGGGCATCTCGTCGAAGGCGATGAGCATCATGAACAGCTTCGTGAACGACATTTTCGAGCGCATCGCGGCCGAGGCGTCCCGCCTGGCGCACTACAACAAGCGCTCGACCATCACGTCCCGCGAGATCCAGACCGCTGTGCGGCTGTTGCTGCCTGGCGAGCTGGCCAAGCACGCCGTGAGCGAGGGCACGAAGGCGGTGACCAAGTACACGAGCTCCAAGTAAGGAGGTGGCTCTGGAATGGAAGGAGAGAAGGCTCCTCCGTTGCGAGAGCGGCAAAAACGGCCCTTTTCAGGGCCACCAAATGGCCTTTGCGGGAAGGGCGGAATTGTTGTTGTTGTTGTTTTGTGTGTGAGTGGGTGGACGGCGGCAATAGCTACCGCTTTGGTTGCGACGCGACGGGGTGGGGTGGCCGATGCGATGAATTTGATTGATGGGGGCGCGTCGCGTGTTGCGGGGTACGGCCACGGTGTGACGTGGAATGGAGGCACGTGCGCACAACTCGTTGGTGTTACCTGTCTGCGAGGTGGGGGAAGTGCGATCGGTGATGTGTCCTTTGGATGGAGGTGCCGGTTAGTTACGTGACGGATGGAAACGAAACGCGATTGTTGGGAATGTCAGTGTGTAACGACGGCCGTTTTTTCGGGTCGGTTTGCACGCCATACATGGCGAGGGTGAGATGTGTCTGTAAATGCTGCAGCGTGGAGGCGTGTGAGTGACGTTTAAATGAACGCGCATTGAGACACCAATGTGTATTGCATTGTACGGGCGACACGCACGATGATGTACCTTCCCTCCGACTCTGATTTCGATAGTCGTGTCTGACTGACTGTGTCTGCTTGTGCGTACGACGCACGCACACCGACGTCGTCATTGAAGATGCATGCACGCGTGTCCAGTCCAGTGCAGTACAGTACAGTACAGTAAGCGCGACGCTAGAAGACGACGGTCGCTTTGGCGAATGTGCGCACACGTGTTTGTGTGTGTCGGTGATGTGGTCCGATCCGTCGCCTCTGGGAAACTGTCGATCGGCGCGGTACACCGGCATCACGCAACGGTACGTCTTGAACACCCGTCATACCGTCGCGCTGAGAACGGTTACCGAAAGGTGAACCTCTGTGATCGGTCGAATGTCTGGGCAGAACGTGAGGAGAGAATGGTGGAGGAAAGGACAGAGGGGAAGAAAAAAAGTAGAGAGAGAGAAAAAAGAAAAAAAAACCAAACAAAACGGAGAAACGCGGTGTAGAGCAACGGAACGTTCCCGTGTCGGAGGTGTATTGTAGCCGCACTGAAATGCGTGTAACGGCGCGGCGGCAAGTGTCTGCCGTGGTGAACGTTACCTTTGACGGCTGAATTGTGTGCGTTGCGTTGCGTTGCTTTGCTTTGCTTTCCCGGATGTGTATGTAACGTTCGTTGAGATGGTTCTGAGGAAGAATGTACGACAGTGCCCGTGCCGTCTATGTTCGTGTGCAAAGCCATTGTGTGTGTACGGAATGATGTCTGTAGGTGTTAGTGAACATGTTTTACCAGTGGGGGAAATGGATCGTCGATGGTTGCCGTCACGGTCGAGACAACGCACGCACCCTCCCTCCCTCCCTCCCTCCCTCCCTACATGAAGGTGTCGAGAAAGTGTGTTAACTGGGGTTTGTTTGTCTTTCGTTAAAGGGAAGGGACGAGAGAGAGAGAGAGAGAGAGAGAGAAGCGAAGTGGGGATAGTGCGTTCATTTTGTGTGTGTGTGTGTGTTGTTTCGAGAATTGCGTCCGGGAATGGCGGTGGGCGTGCCCTGCATGTGGCCCGGAAGGCTGTTCGTTTCGCGGTAGTGTGTGGACAGGGGAGGGGCACGCGTAACGCTGCTGGCATGGCATGGCATGGCATTCGGGAGATGGGAGGGGGCAAACGAAGAAAACAAGAAGCGGGGGCTATAAAGACGGGGAGGGGCGCGGTGTGGGTGGCTTGCGCTGCGCTCGGCTGGCGCGTGCGGCGTTGTTTTTGTGCAAAAGAAGAGAAAACGAATGGGTTGCCGGGAGGGGGCCGTTGTTGTGTTGTGGTGTAGCCGCAGACGCGGCTGTCAGTGAACGTGGTGAGACCGACGGATGCGGGAGGGGCGGGGGCGGTGGTGAGAGCGGGGAAAACACTAGAAGAAGGAGAAAAACGCTGCAACCAACATAAAATGAGGCGTTTGTAACCTGCCAGCAACAAAACAACAACAAAAAAAAGGTCTATCAACATTGAATGTAAATGGAAATGGACCCAAGTGTAACCTCCCCGCACAAATAGTCGTAAGTAAGTGAGTGCGTGAATGATGATAAAAATGTGCCAGAATGTTGTTAACGTCCCTAGAAAATGAACGAACGAAGATTGATGGGAAACGCGCGATAATATGATGAATGGAAATAATGAACCATGAACATCTCAAGAGACATAATTGAAAACCCGATAAACGTTGTAAGGGCAGCGCTGGCTGACCTTCGGCCCTGTATTCTGAAACGTCCCCCTTTGAACAACAATGTATACAAAACTGCGCTTAAAGTGACACACTATATTTTGAGCGCAACGCAATCTGACTATCAAAGATCCCTGCAAAAGAATGGCCCTGAGTAACATTAAAGTACACCTTTCGGAAATCACTTACCTCACAAAAATCGTCATTACTCGAAGTACGGCAATACAGCGAGCACCACTACTGCCAGCTAAATAAGAGATTCAAACTACGGAGGGCACTAACTACTGATAGGGATAGTTAGCAAAGTAAAGATTTTAATAGAGAACAACAAACAATGTATTTACCCTTAATATCATCACAAGTCATAATATATGTAATTTGAAAAGTCCGCCATATCTCTCCTCACATGCACCAGTGCTGGCGGCTCACCCCTAACTGCGCAACGGTACGCGCTGTTCACATCCAGCTATAGCAGGTTCATATGACAACAATGCAAACTGGCCACTGACTGCACACGGCACAGGCAGTGATTTTCACACAGAGCGCTACGTGGCATTACCAATAAAAAAAAATGTAAACAAACAGCCTACGTACAAATCAGAATAAAAAACAAAAAAAAAAGAGCAAAAGATCGTTACGTCAATGAAAAAAAAAGGCAAAAGAGGAAACAAACTGCATCTATATGTGCTCTTAACTGTAGATACCTGTACACAGCTTCGTGCAATGAATGCCGGCTCACATTTAATTTTTTGATTGTTGGAGGAAATATTCTTTAAATGGAAATGAATGGTTTTACCTTTAAAAAAAAGTTACTTTGGAAACAAAGTATTATTGGGGCATTTTGTTGTGAAGAAAATAGTTACAATTGACATACATTATTAGATTTGCGCAATGCAGCTTCATTACCTTACCTTTTATAACAATATGCATCGTCCCGAACGGAGACCAGAGTCGCGAGAAGAGCACGCCGCCGCCCGCTCAGTACAATCGTCCACTCGCTAATACTGTCGTCGACTGACTACGACCTCTCCCGACCCGCCACATAGAGATGACAACTGTTCCTGCCGACCCGCTACGTGCCACTAGTGTCGTGTGGCGCAGACTAGCGACGATAAGAAACTCTCTGGTCAGAGATTGTGTGGTGCCTCGCCATCGCTGGTAATGAGTACATAGGTGTTTGAGCGCGCGTACCGGAACACGCAGTGCGGAGCCCAGAGACTGTGTTGTCGAGGCCGTCGACGCAGTGCATGTCGGTCGGTCGAGTGCGTGCGGGAGGGCAGAGAGGCAGCGTCGGCACGGAGATGCACGCACGGGGGCTGCGGCGTGGCGCGTTTGCGGTAGGCGCCTTTGGTGGCAACGGCCGGGACAAGCAGCGGTGTATGGTGTGGTGCGGGCCGGACAGGGGCGGCGGAGGAGGAGGAGGCGGCGGCGCGACGATGGCATTGGGGCGGAAACGGGGACGGCGACGGCGGATGTTGAGAGGCGTCACGCGCGGACCGACACAGACGCACAGATAGATAGATAGGAAGAAGAAGGGGCGGCTGGTGAGTGCAATTTAGGCGGTAGACACAAGAGGTCGGCACGGCATTTGCGTGATGTGGCGTTGTGACGGGGTGTGCTCGCTTGCCTCGTTTTGTTGATGCGCGCAGGAAGATGTGCAGAGCAGCGGCGGGCGGCTCGGTTCGGTTTGGCCCGGCGGGCCGCGCTGTTGTCGCGGACGTGAGCGCCCCCTGGCGGGTGGCCGGAGGCGGCGCGGCGTGTTGGACGTGTGGCTGGCGGCAGTGCACAATTGCGAGTGGCTGGCGGTGTGGCGGTTGGCGCGTCGGGCGGCCGAGAGAGAGGAGAGGGTATGTGTTTGCGGGCGCGTTTGCTGCGCGGCGTCGTGCAGGGAGGGCGGGCGCTTGTCGACTGTGAGTGTGTGTGACTGTGTGGCGAATTGGCGGCGTTGTGCTCCGGCCGAAGGCGTCGGGGAAAGGAGAGTTGGTCGTGATGTCATGTCGCGCCGTGTCATGTCTGCGAAACGGCTGCCGAGAGGTGTGGTGGTAGCGAGCCGGTCGGTGTCAGTGCGATGGGAATGTGCGTTTGGCGGTTTCGGTGTGCTTTTTGCGGCGTGAGAGTGGGGCGGGCGGGCAGGCGTGCTGTTGTTGGTTCCTTGTGTCTTGTGTGTAGCTTGATGGCAACGTGGAAGGACGCCTGTTTCCAGCCGTGCGTGTGGTTGTCGACGTTGACTGGTTTGGGGCGTGCCGTTGCACGTGCGTGTTTGGGTCGTTGGTGTGGTTTTGGCTGGCTGGCTGGCTGGCTGGCTGTGTGTACGGTGGATAGTGCAGTAGTTGTGTCGTTGCCACGGGCGTCGGGTGCGGCTGCGCGTAGTGGCGGAAAGGTGTCGCGTGACTTTGTGAATGGAGTGGGGCGGGGAAAGGAGCAGCGTGCCGCTGCGTCGTGGCCGTTAGCCAGAGGCTGTGCTTTGATAGTTTTGTGGACGGTTCGTGCGAGGCGATTTGTTGCCTGCCCTATGTTTGTTTGTTGTTTTTGGAGACGACGACTGGTTGGTGGCGTGCGCGCGAGCGAAGTGGCGGTGTGCGTTTCCCGTGCCGACTGCCGACTGCCGGCTGGCGACAGGTGCGCCGTCGGTGGGGTGGGTGGCCGGCACAAGTAGAGGCGGCGGCGTCGTTGCGGTGTGTTTGTGTTGTCGGCGACAGCTGTTTGTGCGGTGCGTGTGAATGGTGGTGCAAACGTGTGCTGGCGTTGAGGCTGCGACCGCGGCGTGTTGTTGGTTGATGTTGAACAGCGGCTGTGTGCGGTGGTGGTGTTGCCGCACGTGCATCCGGCCCGGCGCGGAAAGCGCAGTTGCGGCGGCCCTTCGGTGCCAGCCACGTCGCGTGAGCGGCGGGTTGCTCTGGTCGACACGTGGTGCTCTGGTTTGTTGTTTGGTGCCCTTTGGCCGGTGGGTGGTCCGTGTGTCTCGGTATCTGGTCGTGGTCGTGCTGCCCGTTTGTCGGCGTTGTCTGTGGCTTCGCTTTTGTTTTTGTTTTTGCGGCGTGCCGACGACCCGACGCGACCTTTACACCCAAAGTGTGGCGCCCGAAGGTGAACCAACGTAATCCGACCTCGGCGCTTAAGCTCTAAGCCTAAGCTGAGCGAACCGAACCTGTGTAGCGTTGCGTAGCGTGAGGTGAGGTGCGGTGAGGTCAGCCTCAGCGCCAAGTAAGCCAAGCTGTCCGGCCGTGAGGTGGGTGGGTAGGTAGGTGCGGCTGCTGCGGCCACCTGACGCCCGACGTGTGTTTGAATGCTTAACCTAAGTTTGAGGCTTAACCTAACCCAAGTGGCCTTAACCTAACCTAACCTAACCTCGGACGCCCGACGTGTGGTTTGAATGCTTAACCTAAGTTTGACGCTTAACCTAACACCGACCCTTAACCTAACCCAAGTGCCCCTAACCTAACCTAACCTAACCTTAATGTAACGTAACGTAACCTAACCTCTGACGCCTGACGTGTGTTTTGAATGCTTAACCTAACCCAAGTGCCCTTAACCTAACCCACGTCCACCGAACCTAACCGAGACGTGTGAACCTAATGTCTAACTCGTAACGCGTGATGTTGGCTGTCGTGTGTGCTGACGGCAGATTGGGTTGGTCTGTAGTTGCGGATTTCGGTTTGCCTCGGGCGAGGGGTTGGCTCGTAAGCGGCGAGGGGCGCTCCGGCGGAGCATGTTGCTTTGCAGGCGGCGCCCGTTTTTTGCGGCGGGCACAATTGAAATTGTTGGGAAACGAACGAAAGGGCTGTGAATGTTGGCGGGCGAGAGGAGGAGGACGTGGCCCGACGGCTGCGGGCCGATCGGGAAACGGTGGGAGGGCGATGGGGCGGCGGAGGTGCGTTTGCACGGCCGTCATCGCCGCACGCCTCCTCTTGTGTGGCTGTGGCGCCGGCCGCGCTGGCCGGGCTGCCGCGGCGACGGTGTGGGGCCTTTGCCGAAGGTTTGGCCATTGTGGCCGGTCGCCGGCTGGGGCTGTGGGGGCGGCATTTGGGCGTGGGCGGCGATTCTCGGCGGGCCGACCCAGGCTGTAGCGCGCGGTGGCTGCAGTTTGGCCGTGGTTTGCGGCGCTGCCGTGGCGACTGGTTGGCGACTGTGGTGTGGCTGTGTGTAGCCCCATCCTCGGTGGTTTGAAAGGCGCGGGTGGTTGTGGCGCAGGTGTGGGGCTGCTCCGCACAGGCTGTCGGACGTTGGGCGGTAGCAAGCGCACCGGTCCGCATCATCTAAACTACCGGCAGGGTTGAGGGAATGTAGTATTTACCCGAAGGCATTGACTACTAAGTCTGGGTATGGGAGAAGGAACTTCAGGTGGAGGAAAATGTCTTCTTTATTGGCGGATTAGAGAATCAAATGGAATTGGACTTCTGTGGGTTGGACACTGCCAGGTGCGTTACCTGTTAAGCAGTGCGACTGGTCGTTGGTATGTGTCCCGAACATCTGACGGGACTCCGATGTTCCGTATGAGTGGGTTCTCCGAGACCACGGCTTTGTGATACAGGCGTCTGGCTTTTTGTTGAAATCTGCGAAGGACCTCAGGTTCCTGCAGAGCTTCGTGTACGTAACGAGACGGGAACTGCGGGTGCACGTGGAGGATTCTTCGGAACGCCTTATTCTCCAGCGCTTGAAGTCGTTGAATGTGGCGGGTGGCAGCATTGCCCCAGGCGACGCAGGCATAGTCCATAATCGGCCGTACGAACAGCCTGTAAATGAGGAGGCCATTCGCAACCGACAGTGAGGAGCCTTCATTAAGCAGCGGGTAAAGGGCTCCCAGGCGCTGGTCCACTTTCCGGCGGGTGGCCGTGACATGCTGTTGCCAGATGAGCTGACGATCCAGCACGACACCGAGATACGTCACTGAGGGCAGCCACGCGATGACTTCGCCGAATAACCGAAGTTCCGGCACTTGCGGCGGTCTTCTCCTGGTAAAGATGACGGCCTGGCTCTTCTGTGCGTTGAAGCGGATCCGCCATTTGCGGGACCATCCTTCAAGGTCGGAACAGGCTTCCTGAAGCCGACGGTGCATGGCCTGAGGCCAGCG
The DNA here is from genome assembly GCF_023864275.1 of Schistocerca cancellata. NCBI lineage: Eukaryota > Metazoa > Arthropoda > Insecta > Orthoptera > Acrididae > Schistocerca > Schistocerca cancellata. The sequence continues at coordinate 1,689 of NW_026047171.1, read as the reverse complement.
GCTGCGGGTGTAGATGGCGGTGTCGTCAGCGTATATAGCTTTTTCCACCCTGGGGGAGGTGGGGATGTCCGACGTAAAGAGGCAGTAAAGGATCGGCCCAAGGACGGATCCCTGAGGGACGCCAGCGTCGATGTTCCGGAGAGTCGAACAGGAGTTGGCAACGCGAACAGAAAAGGTTCGCCCTCGGAGGTAGGAGGCGAGCAGCTGTACCATCGATCGGGGAAAGCCGTGCTGCATCAATTTCCAGAGAAGCCCCTGATGCCAGACGCTGTCGAATGCCTTGGAGATGTCGAGGAATACGGCCCCACAGTATTCCCGGTTATTAAAGGCGAGGGTGATGTCTTCGACGACGCGGATCACCTGTTGTTCGGTGGAGTGGCCGCGTCGAAACCCAAACTGCTCCGGCGGGAGGAGCCTCCGTTGGTCCATTATGGTGCGGATTCGTCGTAGCAGCAGCCGTTCGAAGACCTTACTGATATGAGGGAGGAGGCTGATAGGTCGATAACTGGCCGGATCCTTCCTGTTCTTCCCCGGTTTTGGAACGGGGATAACTGTAGCCCGTTTCCATGCCTCGGGATACGTCAGCGCCCGGAAGATGTTGTTAAAAACCGCAGCCAGCCAGACATAGGCTGCTGGAGGAAGTTCCTTCAGGGCTCGGTTGGGTATGTCATCTGCCCCCGGCGCCTTGGTGGTGTTCAGGCCAGCGACGCACGTCCGAACTTCGTCCGTCGTAACGGGCGGAATTTGGTCCTCACCGACAGCAGCAGGTCGGTCCAGGTAGTGCCGGACTTCCACTTCCACGCGCTGAACGTGATGGACGTCTATCGGGTCATTCACAGGGACGAAGTTAGCGTCAAATACATCGGCGAGTGCGTTGGCCTTGTCCTCAGGGGTGTAGACGAGTCCAGCTGGGGCGTCCAATGGAGGAACAGTCGTCCGACGTTTAGTGAAGAATCGAACCGTGTCCCAATGATTGGCATCCGGCGTAAAGGCCTCGAGTTTCGAGGCCCACTGCTGGTTCCTGTGGGCGATGAGGGCGGCCTTGACGTCGCGCCGAAGTTGGTTGATACGTCTCTTAAGGTCCGGATCCCTGGTGAGACGCCAGTCTTTGCAGAGACGATTGCGAAGACGGATAAGGTCCAGGATCTCATGAGGTAACCCTGGACGAAGTGGCTGCCGCTGACCGGCCTGTGGCGTGGACTGCCGGAGGGCTGTGGTAACAGCAGTGGTGAACTCCGCCGCGGCAACATCGACGGGCGCATCCGGTGGAGTGAATGCCAGCAGATGGGGGAGCCGTTCCCGGTAGCCATCCCAATGTGTACGTCGCAGATTCCACCGCGGCGTCCGCGGAGGAAGATGGACATTCAGCTGGAAAATGACAGGCAGATGGTTAGAATTGAGAGCATGTCTCACTTCTGCCGTCATGAACTGATTCAGGCCCTTGGTGATTGCGATATCCAGGACGTCCGGAGTGCCCCTGGAGGGGTAGCATGTCGGTTCATCGGGCCCACAAGCATGCGCATCAGCTTGCTCAAGGACGTGGAGGAGACGTCGACCGTCATAAGTGGTGGTGAGTGAGGTCCACGCTGCATGCTTTGCGTTAAAGTCACCGGCGAGGAACAGCTTCCCAGGAAGGCGCAACAAAGCCTTCGCATCGTCGACGTCAATATGCGGCTTAGGTGGGCGGTA
>NW_026047170.1:110627-210315 GCF_023864275.1 Schistocerca cancellata | reverse complement strand
GGGAAAGGAGAGTTGGTCGTGATGTCATGTCGCGCCGTGTCATGTCTGCGAAACGGCTGCCGAGAGGTGTGGTGGTAGCGAGCGGTCGGTGTCAGTGCGATGGGAATGTGCGTTTGGCGGTTTCGGTGTGCTTTTTGCGGCGTGAGAGTGGGGCGGGCGGGCAGGCGTGCTGTTGTTGGTTCCTTGTGTCTTGTGTGTAGCTTGATGGCAACGTGGAAGGACGCCTGTTTCCAGCCGTGCGTGTGGTTGTCGACGTTGACTGGTTTGGGGCGTGCCGTTGCACGTGCGTGTTTGGGTCGTTGTGTGCTTTTGGCTGGCTGGCTGGCTGGCTGGCTGCTGGCTGGCTGGCTGGCTGGCTGGCTGTGTGTACGGTGGATAGTGCAGTAGTTGTGTCGTTGCCACGGCGTCGGGTGCGGCTGCGCGTAGTGGCGGAAAGGTGTCGCGTGACTTTGTGAATGGAGTGGGGCGGGGAAAGGAGCAGCGTGCCGCTGCGTCGTGGCCGTTAGCCAGAGGCTGTGCTTTGATAGTTTTGTGGACGGTTCGTGCGAGGCGATTTGTTGCCTGCCCTATGTTTGTTTGTTGTTTTGGAGACGACGACTGGTTGGTGGCGTGCGCGCGAGCGAAGTGGCGGTGTGCGTTTCCCGTGCCGACTGCCGACTGCCGACTGCCGACTGCCGACTGCCGGCTGGCGACAGGTGCGCCGTCGGTGGGGTGGGTGGCCGGCACAAGTAGAGGCGGCGGCGGCGGCGGCGGCGGCGGCGTCGTTGCGGTGTGTTTGTGTTGTCGGCGACAGCTGTTTGTGCGGTGCGTGTGAATGGTGGTGCAAACGTGTGCTGGCGTTGAGGCTGCGACCGCGGCGTGTTGTTGGTTGATGTTGAACAGCGGCCTGTGTGCGGTGGTGGTGTTTGCCGCACGTGCATCCGGCCCGGCGCGGAAAGCGCAGTTGCGGCGGCCCTTCGGTGCCAGCCACGTCGCGTGAGCGGCGGTTGCTCTGGTCGACACGTGGTGCTCTGGTTTGTTGTTTGGTGCCCTTTGGCCGGTGGGTGGTCCGTGTGTCTCGGTATCTGGTCGTGGTCGTGCTGCCCGTTTGTCGGCGTTGTCTGTGGCTTCGCTTTTGTTTTTTGTTTTTGCGGCGTGCCGACGACCCGACGCGACCTTTACACCCAAAGTGTGGCGCCCGAAGGTGAACCAACGTAATCCGACCTCGGCGCTTAAGCTCTAAGCCTAAGCTGAGCGAACCGAACCTGTGTAGCGTTGCGTAGCGTGAGGTGAGGTGCGGTGAGGTCAGCCTCAGCGCCAAGTAAGCCAAGCTGTCCGGCCGTGAGGTGGGTGGGTGGGTGGGTGGGTAGGTAGGTGCGGCTGCTGCGGCCACCTGACGCCCGACGTGTGTTTGAATGCTTAACCTAAGTTTGAGGCTTAACCTAACCCAAGTGGCCTTAACCTAACCTAACCTAACCTAACCTAACCTCGGACGCCCGACGTGTGGTTTGAATGCTTAACCTAAGTTTGACGCTTAACCTAACACCGACCCTTAACCTAACCCAAGTGCCCCTAACCTAACCTAACCTAACCTAACCTTAATGTAACGTAACCTAACCTAACCTCTGACGCCTGACGTGTGTTTTGAATGCTTAACCTAACCCAAGTGCCCTTAACCCAACCCACGTCCACCGAACCTAACCGAGACGTGTGAACCTAATGTCTAACTCGTAACGCGTGATGTTGGCTGTCGTGTGTGCTGACGGCAGATTGGGTTGGTCTGTAGTTGCGGATTTCGGTTTGCCTCGGGCGAGGGGTTGGCTCGTAAGCGGCGAGGGGCGCTCCGGCGGAGCATGTTGCTTTGCAGGCGGCGCCCGTTTTTTGCGGCGGGCACAATTGAAATTGTTGGGAAACGAACGAAAGGGCTGTGAATGTTGGCGGGCGAGAGGAGGAGGACGTGGCCCGACGGCTGCGGGCCGATCGGGAAACGGTGGGAGGGCGATGGGGCGGCGGAGGTGCGTTTGCACGGCCGTCATCGCCGCACGCCTCCTCTTGTGTGGCTGTGGCGCCGGCCGCGCTGGCCGGGCTGCCGCGGCGACGGTGTGGGGCCTTTGCCGAAGGTTTGGCCATTGTGGCCGGTCGCCGGCTGGGGCTGTGGGGGCGGCATTTGGGCGTGGGCGGCGATTCTCGGCGGGCCGACCCAGGCTGTAGCGCGCGGTGGCTGCAGTTTGGCCGTGGTTTGCGGCGCTGCCGTGGCGACTGGTTGGCGACTGTGGTGTGGCTGTGTGTAGCCCCATCCTCGGTGGTTTGAAAGGCGCGGGTGGTTGTGGCGCAGGTGTGGGGCTGCTCCGCACAGGCTGTCGGACGTTGGGCGGTAGCAAGCGCGGGAGGCGCGGCGCGGCGGCGCGCAGAGTGGCGGCCGCTCTCTCGGCCGTCCGCGCCCGCCCGCGACACTGGCTGGGCCTGTGGCGCGAGGCGGCTATTCCTCTGCTGTGCGCTCCGCTCGCTGCGTGTCTCTTCTCGCTCTCGCTGCTCGCTGTGTTGTGTGTTAACGCGCGTCGTCGAAATGGCAGATCAGGCGGCTACGAACGAGACTGCTGCGGCACCCGCCGCCACCGGCACTACGAAGAAGGCAAAGTCTGCGTCGTCTGCGAAGAAGCCGCGCGCCAAGCCTGCGCACCCGCGCACCTCTGAGATGGTGACGGCCGCCATCAAGAGTCTGAAGGAGCGCGGCGGATCGTCGCTGCAGGCGATCAAGAAGTACATTGCCGCGCACTACAAGCTGGACGCGGAGAAGCTGGCGCCGTTTATCAAGAAGTACCTCAAGTCGGCCGTGGTGGCGGGCGAGCTGGTGCAGACGAAGGGGAAGGGCGCGTCCGGCTCTTTCAAGCTTGCCGGCGCCGGCGGCGGGGCGGCTGAGGGCGGCAAGGCTCGTGCTGGCGGTGCCAAGAAGAAGCGCGCCGCTCCGGCCAGCAAGGAGAAGAAGGGTGCCCGTGCGGCCGGCGCAAAGAAGGCTGGTGGCGTGAAGGCGGCGACTGGTCGGAAGGCGGGCGCCGCCAAGAAGGCGTCTGCGGCGTCGGCCGCTCCCGCCGGTGCGAAGAAGGCGGCTGCTGCCAAGCCGGCCAAGGCCAAGTCGCCGTCGAAGGCGAAGAAGGCCGCCAAGGTTCCGACGAAGAAGCCGAAGGCGCCGCGCCCGAAGAAGGCGACGACGCCGTCTAAGGCGAAGGCGTCGCCCAAGAAGAAGAAGTAGAGGAGAAGAAGAAAGGAATGGGAAAGGAAAGGAAGGGTTGGCGGTTGACTCCGTCGTCCCCACCCCCCGTCCCCGTCGTCTAGTGGCGCGCAAGAGACGCGCGGCCCAAAACGGCCCTTCTCAGGGCCATCAAAGCACGTCGGGAAGGTTTTGATTGTCGTGTTGCGGTGTGGTTGTGCCGTCTGGCGTTTCTGTATGCCCGTGTGTGGATACTGTTTGCGTGCCGTGGTGGTTGGATTGCGGGGGGTCGGTGGCGGGTGCGGGCGGCGGTAGCGGTTGCTTGTCGCCGTTTTTGGTCGCGGCCGGCCGACGGTTGGTTTGTGTCATGTTGTTTGAATACTTTGGTTTGTCTGTCTGTTTGCCTGCCTTCTCCTCGGATGTGTCTTGTCTTGGTTGTGTGTGTGTTCTTGCAACGGGGGCGGGGGACGTTGAGATGTGGAAAGGGTCGGTGGCGTTGGACGAGCCTGCGTGCCTGGCTGGCCGTTGGTGCGGGTTTTTGTTTTGTTTGTTTGTTTGTTTCGAAACGAAGCGGCGGCCGGCCAGCCACCCGTGTGGTTGACGGCGTCGGCCGATGGGTGTTGTGCGCTTTGAGCGCCGCGCCGGGGAGGGATGATGTTGATTGATTGTTGCGCGCGCCAGCAAGCTGGCAGAGGAGAGCGGCTGTGGCGGACGGACGGGAAGTGGAAGCGGTGTTTTGTCTTTGGTTCTCTGGTTGTGGGGCGAGAGGCGACCGACAAAGTTTGCTCGCGACGGAGTGATGTTAGTGGCCCTTAAAAGGGCCGTTTTGTTTGTTTGCGTGCGTGGGCGGTGCCCAGCGGCTGGCGCGGTGTTTAGGCGCGCTCGCCGCGGATGCGGCGCGCGAGCTGGATGTCCTTGGGCATGATGGTGACGCGCTTGGCGTGGATTGCGCACAGGTTGGTGTCTTCGAAGAGGCCGACGAGGTAGGCCTCGCTGGCCTCCTGCAGGGCCATGACCGCGGAGCTCTGGAAGCGCAGGTCGGTCTTGAAGTCCTGGGCGATCTCGCGCACTAGGCGCTGGAATGGCAGCTTGCGGATGAGCAGCTCTGTGCTCTTCTGGTAGCGCCTGATTTCTCGCAGGGCGACGGTGCCCGGCCTGTAGCGGTGGGGCTTCTTGACGCCGCCGGTGGCGGGCGCGCTCTTCCTCGCCGCCTTGGTGGCGAGCTGTTTGCGCGGCGCCTTTCCGCCGGTGGACTTGCGGGCCGTTTGCTTTGTGCGGGCCATAGCGGTAGCGGAGCGGCGTGGAGGCGAGCGAGGTGCTGCGTCGGGTGCTGCCTTGACGACACGGGCGCGCGCCAGCCACCGTGGTGCGCTTATATGCCCTCGGTTGCGCGTGGTGGGGGGAGGGCGGGCCAGAGTCTATATAGGGGGGCTGGCGCGTGCGCTGGGCGCAGACCGTAGCCGACTCGCTAGCGCCGGGTGAGGAGCCAGCCGCTGCAGCAGACGTTTTGCTTGCCTGAGCTTTTTTGAGGATTTAGAAGAGATGACTGGCCGCGGCAAGGGAGGAAAGGGGCTCGGCAAGGGTGGCGCCAAGCGGCACCGCAAGGTGTTGCGCGACAACATCCAGGGCATCACGAAGCCCGCGATCCGCCGCCTGGCTCGCAGGGGCGGCGTGAAGCGCATCTCTGGTCTGATCTACGAGGAGACCCGCGGAGTGCTGAAGGTGTTCCTGGAGAACGTGATCCGCGACGCGGTGACGTACACTGAGCACGCCAAGCGCAAGACTGTGACGGCCATGGACGTGGTGTACGCCCTGAAGAGGCAGGGGCGCACCCTGTACGGTTTCGGCGGTTAGGCGCGTCGCAGCCGGTGTGCTGTGCCGCGTTGGCCTTCCCGCGGCCGTGGGAGAGACGAAAACGGCCCTTTTCAGGGCCACCACACTGTTCGGAAATTGAAAAGTGCGAAAGAGTCTGTGTTGTTGCTGCGTGTGTTGCCTGCCTGCCTGCCTTCTTTCTTTCATTCTTCATTTCGTTTTCGTTTGACTGACGTGACGTGACTGGGAGAAAGGAAAGGAAGCGGGTCTTGCGGCTGTGTGTGCGAGAGAGGGCGTTTTGTGTTTGCTTTGTTTATCGATCGATGGAGATGCCGGGCTGTGTGTTGTTGTTGTTGTTGTTGTGCGAGAGGCGGTGAATATTTGCGCGGTTTGGCTGTGTGTGTTTGCGGCGGCGTTGGAGTTGCCGAGGCAAGGCGTGCCGATAGGCGGCCGGATCAGCTGTTTCGTTTGTTTGGGGCGCGCGGGAGTGGAGGGCGGTGTGTCGACACGCTCCTCTCGCAGTGGTCATTATTGCTGTCGTTGTCTTGTCGTTTGGAAGGCGACTGTGCGTGCGTGGAGGTGCTTGAGGCAAACGAAACAAAACAAGGTGTGTGTGTGTGTGTGTTGGGCCACACGGGCTGTGGACGACAAGATGGCGGCGGCTCTTCTTGTTCTTCTCTCTTTTAGTCCTCTTACCGTTAGAGGGGGAGTTGGTGGAGGTTATTGTCGCCTGTGGACATTTGCTCCTCTTTTCTGTGTGTTGTTCTTATCTTCGGTACTGTGCTTGTTTTCGGACGTTGCTGTTTGTTGAGAGTGATTATGTGTTCTGTCTGTGCTACTGCTGGAGCAGCGACTCTCGGGTCTTGCACATCTGTCCCTGTGGTGTTCATATCGCCCAAGGGTCAAGACGTAACAGTCATTTTCTGACTTCCGCGCGGTGGCGTAGAACGCTTGTGCCAGGGCGCGGAATCGTGTTGTGAGTGGTTCTATGCAGGTCTGCCGCGGGGACGTGTAAGGCCCGTCGTAGAGCGCTCTGCTTTGGACCCTTCTGTAGGCGATGCATCGTCGATCTGGCTGCACAGCCCCATACAGGGCGCGCATATTCCAGTATCGCTACGCCTGTTGCGGGGTCGAGGGAACAGGGTACAGGATGTGCATCCTGGCGTGAGCGTTTGTGCCAAGTTCCCCTATGTGACACTTGGATGTCAGGCGTGACACCGAGGTACCTCGCAGAATTTCTCCCCCCTGCAATCGTAGCAGTTGGTATGGTCTTGTTGCCGGCGGCGGCTGTGGAAGTGACGTTAAAGTAAAGTGCGGCGAGGACGACTGCAATTTTGCTTTGGACGTAGGTTTGTGTGGTGGCCCTGAAAAGGGCCGATTGTTGTGAGCCGGGCCGGCAAAGCGCGTTGCGTGCAGGGGAGCACGCAGCGCTGCTGGGCGGCGGGTCCGCGTGCCGATTGCCTGGCCTCTCTGTTTAGGCCTTCTTCTCGGTCTTCTTTGGCAGCAGGACGGCCTGGATGTTGGGCAGGACACCACCCTGTGCGATGGTGACGCCCGACAGGAGCTTGTTGAGCTCCTCGTCGTTGCGGATGGCAAGCTGCAGGTGGCGCGGGATGATGCGCGTCTTCTTGTTGTCGCGGGCCGCGTTTCCGGCCAGCTCGAGCACCTCAGCCGCGAGGTACTCCATGACGGCGGCGAGGTAGACGGGCGCCCCGGCGCCGACGCGCTCGGCGTAGTTTCCCTTGCGCAGGAGGCGGTGGATTCTGCCGACCGGGAACTGGAGCCCGGCCCTGCTGGAGCGGGACTTTGACTTGCCCTTGACTTTGCCTCCCTTTCCGCGTCCGGACATGGCGATGGGCTGTGGTGTGAAAACGAGACGAGACGAAGGACGGTGCGAGCCGCAGCGAGTCGAGCAGCGGAGTGGCGGCGCCGCCAGGGGTGGGGGTCCTTTATGCTCTCGGGTGCGGCGGCCGGTTGCGCTCGCGGCCCATTGGTCGGCGGCCGCAACGGGGCGAGCTGGTAAAGGTGCGGCGGCGGGGCGCGCTGGGTGCCACTGTGTGGGGAGACGCTGACTAGAGCGGAGCGCTTGCTACTGGTGTTGCTGCCGTACGTTCACGTTCTTGTTTGAGATGCCGCCCAAGACTAGCGGGAAGGCCGCCAAGAAGGCTGGCAAGGCTCAGAAGAACATTTCGAAGGGCGACAAGAAGAAGAAGCGCAAGAGGAAGGAGAGCTATGCCATCTACATCTACAAGGTGCTGAAGCAGGTGCACCCTGACACGGGCATCTCGTCGAAGGCGATGAGCATCATGAACAGCTTCGTGAACGACATTTTCGAGCGCATCGCGGCCGAGGCGTCCCGCCTGGCGCACTACAACAAGCGCTCGACCATCACGTCCCGCGAGATCCAGACCGCTGTGCGGCTGTTGCTGCCTGGCGAGCTGGCCAAGCACGCCGTGAGCGAGGGCACGAAGGCGGTGACCAAGTACACGAGCTCCAAGTAAGGAGGTGGCTCTGGAATGGAAGGAGAGAAGGCTCCTCCGTTGCGAGAGCGGCAAAAACGGCCCTTTTCAGGGCCACCAAATGGCCTTTGCGGGAAGGGCGGAATTGTTGTTGTTGTTGTTGTTTTGTGTGTGAGTGGGTGGACGGCGGCAATAGCTACCGCTTTGGTTGCGACGCGACGGGGTGGGGTGGCCGATGCGATGAATTTGATTGATGGGGGCGCGTCGCGTGTTGCGGGGTACGGCCACGGTGTGACGTGGAATGGAGGCACGTGCGCACAACTCGTTGGTGTTACCTGTCTGCGAGGTGGGGGAAGTGCGATCGGTGATGTGTCCTTTGGATGGAGGTGCCGGTTAGTTACGTGACGGATGGAAACGAAACGCGATTGTTGGGAATGTCAGTGTGTAACGACGGCCGTTTTTTCGGGTCGGTTTGCACGCCATACATGGCTAGGGTGAGATGTGTCTGTAAATGCTGCAGCGTGGAGGCGTGTGAGTGACGTTTAAATGAACGCGCATTGAGACACCAATGTGTATTGCATTGTACGGGCGACACGCACGATGATGTACCTTCCCTCCGACTCTGATTTCGATAGTCGTGTCTGACTGACTGTGTCTGCTTGTGCGTACGACGCACGCACACCGACGTCGTCATTGAAGATGCATGCACGCGTGTCCAGTCCAGTGCAGTACAGTACAGTACAGTAAGCGCGACGCTAGAAGACGACGGTCGCTTTGGCGAATGTGCGCACACGTGTTTGTGTGTGTCGGTGATGTGGTCCGATCCGTCGCCTCTGGGAAACTGTCGATCGGCGCGGTACACCGGCATCACGCAACGGTACGTCTTGAACACCCGTCATACCGTCGCGCTGAGAACGGTTACCGAAAGGTGAACCTCTGTGATCGGTCGAATGTCTGGGCAGAACGTGAGGAGAGAATGGTGGAGGAAAGGACAGAGGGGAAAAAAAAAAGTAGAGAGAGAGAGAAAAAAGAAAAAAAAACCAAACAAAACGGAGAAACGCGGTGTAGAGCAACGGAACGTTCCCGTGTCGGAGGTGTATTGTAGCCGCACTGAAATGCGTGTAACGGCGCGGCGGCAAGTGTCTGCCGTGGTGAACGTTACCTTTGACGGCTGAATTGTGTGCGTTGCGTTGCTTTGCTTTGCTTTCCCGGATGTGTATGTAACGTTCGTTGAGATGGTTCTGAGGAAGAATGTACGACAGTGCCCGTGCCGTCTATGTTCGTGTGCAAAGCCATTGTGTGTGTACGGAATGATGTCTGTAGGTGTTAGTGAACATGTTTTACCAGTGGGGGAAATGGATCGTCGATGGTTGCCGTCACGGTCGAGACAACGCACGCACGCACCCTCCCTCCCTCCCTCCCTCCCTACATGAAGGTGTCGAGAAAGTGTGTTAACTGGGGTTTGTTTGTCTTTCGTTAAAGGGAAGGGACGAGAGAGAGAGAGAGAGAGAGAGAGAGAGAGAGAGAGAGAGAGAGAGAGAGAGAGAAGCGAAGTGGGGATAGTGCGTTCATTTTGTGTGTGTGTTGTTTCGAGAATTGCGTCCGGGAATGGCGGTGGGCGTGCCCTGCATGTGGCCCGGAAGGCTGTTCGTTTCGCGGTAGTGTGTGGACAGGGGAGGGGCACGCGTAACGCTGCTGGCATGGCATGGCATGGCATTCGGGAGATGGGAGGGGGCAAACGAAGAAAACAAGAAGCGGGGGCTATAAAGACGGGGAGGGGCGCGGTGTGGGTGGCTTGCGCTGCGCTCGGCTGGCGCGTGCGGCGTTGTTTTTGTGCAAAAGAAGAGAAAACGAATGGGTTGCCGGGAGGGGGCCGTTGTTGTGTTGTGGTGTAGCCGCAGACGCGGCCGTCAGTGAACGTGGTGAGACCGACGGATGCGGGAGGGGCGGGGGCGGTGGTGAGAGCGGGGAAAACACTAGAAGAAGGAGAAAAACGCTGCAACCAACATAAAATGAGGCGTTTGTAACCTGCCAGCAACAAAACAACAACAAAAAAAAGGTCTATCAACATTGAATGTAAATGGAAATGGACCCAAGTGTAACCTCCCCGCACAAATAGTCGTAAGTAAGTGAGTGCGTGAATGATGATAAAAATGTGCCAGAATGTTGTTAACGTCCCTAGAAAATGAACGAACGAAGATTGATGGGAAACGCGCGATAATATGATGAATGGAAATAATGAACCATGAACATCTCAAGAGACATAATTGAAAACCCGATAAACGTTGTAAGGGCAGCGCTGGCTGACCTTCGGCCCTGTATTCTGAAACGTCCCCCTTTGAACAACAATGTATACAAAACTGCGCTTAAAGTGACGCACTATATTTTGAGCGCAACGCAATCTGACTATCAAAGATCCCTGCAAAAGAATGGCCCTGAGTAACATTAAAGTACACCTTTCGGAAATCACTTACCTCACAAAAATCGTCATTACTCGAAGTACGGCAATACAGCGAGCACCACTACTGCCAGCTAAATAAGAGATTCAAACTACGGAGGGCACTAACTACTGATAGGGATAGTTAGCAAAGTAAAGATTTTAATAGAGAACAACAAACAATGTATTTACCCTTAATATCATCACAAGTCATAATATATGTAATTTGAAAAGTCCGCCATATCTCTCCTCACATGCACCAGTGCTGGCGGCTCACCCCTAACTGCGCAACGGTACGCGCTGTTCACATCCAGCTATAGCAGGTTCATATGACAACAATGCAAACTGGCCACTGACTGCACACGGCACAGGCAGTGATTTTCACACAGAGCGCTACGTGGCATTACCAATAAAAAAAAATGTAAACAAACAGCCTACGTACAAATCAGAATAAAAAACAAAAAAAAAAAGAGCAAAAGATCGTTACGTCAATGAAAAAAAAAAGGCAAAAGAGGAAACAAACTGCATCTATATGTGCTCTTAACTGTAGATACCTGTACACAGCTTCGTGCAATGAATGCCGGCTCACATTGAATTTTTTGATTGTTGGAGGAAATATTCTTTAAATGGAAATGAATGGTTTTACCTTTAAAAAAAAGTTACTTTGGAAACAAAGTATTATTGGGGCATTTTGTTGTGAAGAAAATAGTTACAATTGACATACATTATTAGATTTGCGCAATGCAGCTTCATTACCTTACCTTTTATAACAATATGCATCGTCCCGAACGGAGACCAGAGTCGCGAGAAGAGCACGCCGCCGCCCGCTCAGTACAATCGTCCACTCGCTAATACTGTCGTCGACTGACTACGACCTCTCCCGACCCGCCACATAGAGATGACAACTGTTCCTGCCGACCCGCTACGTGCCACTAGTGTCGTGTGGCGCAGACTAGCGACGATAAGAAACTCTCTGGTCAGAGATTGTGTGGTGCCTCGCCATCGCTGGTAATGAGTACATAGGTGTTTGAGCGCGCGTACCGGAACACGCAGTGCGGAGCCCAGAGACTGTGTTGTCGAGGCCGTCGACGCAGTGCATGTCGGTCGGTCGAGTGCGTGCGGGAGGGCAGAGAGGCAGCGTCGGCACGGAGATGCACGCACGGGGGCTGCGGCGTGGCGCGTTTGCGGTAGGCGCCTTTGGTGGCAACGGCCGGGACAAGCAGCGGTGTATGGTGTGGTGCGGGCCGGACAGGGGCGGCGGAGGAGGAGGAGGAGGCGGCGGCGCGACGATGGCATTGGGGCGGAAACGGGGACGGCGACGGCGGATGTTGAGAGGCGTCACGCGCGGACCGACACAGACGCACAGATAGATAGATAGGAAGAAGAAGGGGCGGCTGGTGAGTGCAATTTAGGCGGTAGACACAAGAGGTCGGCACGGCATTTGCGTGATGTGGCGTTGTGACGGGGTGTGCTCGCTTGCCTCGTTTTGTTGATGCGCGCAGGAAGATGTGCAGAGCAGCGGCGGGCGGCTCGGTTCGGTTTGGCCCGGCGGGCCGCGCTGTTGTCGCGGACGTGAGCGCCCCCTGGCGGGTGGCCGGAGGCGGCGCGGCGTGTTGGACGTGTGGCTGGCGGCAGTGCACAATTGCGAGTGGCTGGCGGTGTGGCGGTTGGCGCGTCGGGCGGCCGAGAGAGAGGAGAGGTATGTGTTTGCGGGCGCGTTTGCTGCGCGGCGTCGTGCAGGGAGGGCGGGCGCTTGTCGACTGTGTGGCGAATTGGCGGCGTTGTGCTCCGGCCGAAGGCGTCGGGGAAAGGAGAGTTGGTCGTGATGTCATGTCGCGCCGTGTCATGTCTGCGAAACGGCTGCCGAGAGGTGTGGTGGTAGCGAGCCGGTCGGTGTCAGTGCGATGGGAATGTGCGTTTGGCGGTTTCGGTGTGCTTTTTGCGGCGTGAGAGTGGGGCGGGCGGGCAGGCGTGCTGTTGTTGGTTCCTTGTGTCTTGTGTGTAGCTTGATGGCAACGTGGAAGGACGCCTGTTTCCAGCCGTGCGTGTGGTTGTCGACGTTGACTGGTTTGGGGCGTGCCGTTGCACGTGCGTGTTTGGGTCGTTGGTGTGCTTTTGGCTGGCTGGCTGGCTGGCTGGCTGGCTGGCTGGCTGGCTGGCTGGCTGGCTGTGTGTACGGTGGATAGTGCAGTAGTTGTGTCGTTGCCACGGGCGTCGGGTGCGGCTGCGCGTAGTGGCGGAAAGGTGTCGCGTGACTTTGTGAATGGAGTGGGGCGGGGAAAGGAGCAGCGTGCCGCTGCGTCGTGGCCGTTAGCCAGAGGCTGTGCTTTGATAGTTTTGTGGACGGTTCGTGCGAGGCGATTTGTTGCCTGCCCTATGTTTGTTTGTTGTTTTTGGAGACGACGACTGGTTGGTGGCGTGCGCGCGAGCGAAGTGGCGGTGTGCGTTTCCCGTGCCGACTGCCGACTGCCGACTGCCGACTGCCGACTGCCGGCTGGCGACAGGTGCGCCGTCGGTGGGGTGGGTGGCCGGCACAAGTAGAGGCGGCGGCGGCGGCGGCGGCGGCGGCGTCGTTGCGGTGTGTTTGTGTTGTCGGCGACAGCTGTTTGTGCGGTGCGTGTGAATGGTGGTGCAAACGTGTGCTGGCGTTGAGGCTGCGACCGCGGCGTGTTGTTGGTTGATGTTGAACAGCGGCTGTGTGCGGTGGTGGTGTTGCCGCACGTGCATCCGGCCCGGCGCGGAAAGCGCAGTTGCGGCGGCCCTTCGGTGCCAGCCACGTCGCGTGAGCGGCGGGTTGCTCTGGTCGACACGTGGTGCTCTGGTTTGTTGTTTGGTGCCCTTTGGCCGGTGGGTGGTCCGTGTGTCTCGGTATCTGGTCGTGGTCGTGCTGCCCGTTTGTCGGCGTTGTCTGTGGCTTCGCTTTTGTTTTTGTTTTTGCGGCGTGCCGACGACCCGACGCGACCTTTACACCCAAAGTGTGGCGCCCGAAGGTGAACCAACGTAATCCGACCTCGGCGCTTAAGCTCTAAGCCTAAGCTGAGCGAACCGAACCTGTGTAGCGTTGCGTAGCGTGAGGTGAGGTGCGGTGAGGTCAGCCTCAGCGCCAAGTAAGCCAAGCTGTCCGGCCGTGAGGTGGGTGGGTGGGTGGGTGGGTAGGTAGGTGCGGCTGCTGCGGCCACCTGACGCCCGACGTGTGTTTGAATGCTTAACCTAAGTTTGAGGCTTAACCTAACCCAAGTGGCCTTAACCTAACCTAACCTAACCTAACCTAACCTCGGACGCCCGACGTGTGGTTTGAATGCTTAACCTAAGTTTGACGCTTAACCTAACACCGACCCTTAACCTAACCCAAGTGCCCCTAACCTAACCTAACCTAACCTAACCTTAATGTAACGTAACCTAACCTAACCTCTGACGCCTGACGTGTGTTTTGAATGCTTAACCTAACCCAAGTGCCCTTAACCCAACCCACGTCCACCGAACCTAACCGAGACGTGTGAACCTAATGTCTAACTCGTAACGCGTGATGTTGGCTGTCGTGTGTGCTGACGGCAGATTGGGTTGGTCTGTAGTTGCGGATTTCGGTTTGCCTCGGGCGAGGGGTTGGCTCGTAAGCGGCGAGGGGCGCTCCGGCGGAGCATGTTGCTTTGCAGGCGGCGCCCGTTTTTTGCGGCGGGCACAATTGAAATTGTTGGGAAACGAACGAAAGGGCTGTGAATGTTGGCGGGCGAGAGGAGGAGGACGTGGCCCGACGGCTGCGGGCCGATCGGGAAACGGTGGGAGGGCGATGGGGCGGCGGAGGTGCGTTTGCACGGCCGTCATCGCCGCACGCCTCCTCTTGTGTGGCTGTGGCGCCGGCCGCGCTGGCCGGGCTGCCGCGGCGACGGTGTGGGGCCTTTGCCGAAGGTTTGGCCATTGTGGCCGGTCGCCGGCTGGGGCTGTGGGGGCGGCATTTGGGCGTGGGCGGCGATTCTCGGCGGGCCGACCCAGGCTGTAGCGCGCGGTGGCTGCAGTTTGGCCGTGGTTTGCGGCGCTGCCGTGGCGACTGGTTGGCGACTGTGGTGTGGCTGTGTGTAGCCCCATCCTCGGTGGTTTGAAAGGCGCGGGTGGTTGTGGCGCAGGTGTGGGGCTGCTCCGCACAGGCTGTCGGACGTTGGGCGGTAGCAAGCGCGGGAGGCGCGGCGCGGCGGCGCGCAGAGTGGCGGCCGCTCTCTCGGCCGTCCGCGCCCGCCCGCGACACTGGCTGGGCCTGTGGCGCGAGGCGCATCGGTCTCCGAGCAGCGGTCGCTGTGTGACGTTCACTAAGGGGCGGCGTTATTACTTCGCACCTGGTGATCGTAGCGCGAAATTGTCGTGTTGTCAGGGTGACAGGGCGCAATAGGAACAGGAGAACGTCCCTGGAATAGCCGGGGCTAGGAATGAGTAGTCCAGGGAATGATGAAGACCCAGGGCCTCAGACACGGGGGCCCGACCGAGAGCAGGCCGGCCCCCCGCGCGCTGTACGTCCGCGGCCTTCGAGGCAAAGACTTAGTACTAGGGCTGAGGCAGATCACGCGGGTAGGTCTGAGCCAAATACAAACACCACACAAGAAACAGAGATGGAACAAGCACTCAGACATCAGATTCAAAAATTACAACAGGCACAAGTAGACAGCAACATGGCGACTCTCTGTAACGACAAACCAACCAATCACGACGCACCACGTCCGGACACAGATTCAAACTCAGCAAATGGCGACACCAATGAAGACACCAATCAAACATATGACGACAACTATTCACAATATTACCGCTCTTCTGGATCTGAAATATCCGAAACAGAAGAGATGGAACAAGACGATGGGGAAGGGCAATTCCAAACCCCGCCCCCACGTAAAACAGCGAAGAGAAAGAACACAGAAGATGACACAGCACCGCACAAACAATTCTCCATCCAGACAGAAAACAGATTCGAACCTCTCTCACCTCCACCTCAACGAAGTAATGTAAATCCAGCACCTGCAACCCATCCAACTCCATCATCATCATCAACTGCTCCTCAAGCTACGCCCAGAAAACCAAGAATCCCGCCTATCACTATTCAATACAAAGGACATTACCTCACGCTCAATGCCGCACTGAAAAAACACATGGACGGGCCAATACAGGTGATCTACAGAGGAGACACTATCAAGTATCATTTTGATTCATTGAAAGACCAAAGGACAGCACTCGATTTTTTCCAGCACCACAACATTGCCAACTTCACACATCAACCACAGGAAGAACGACATTTAAAAGTAGTAATCAAAGGATTACCAGAAACAATCACAGAAGCAGAAGTAGAAAAAGACTTACGAGACCTCAGCTTTAGGCCACGCAACGTCCACCAATACAAGAAAAGAGACAACAACACGAAACAACTCAGACCCATGGATGTATTCTGTGTAACGCTTGATCGCAAACCAGAAAATGACGCCATCTACCACGTCCGATACATCCTTGACACAAAAGTAACAGTCGAGTCATACCAAAACAAAGACGGCCCACCGCAATGTAAGAAGTGCCAGGGATTCTTCCACACAGCAAACTATTGCTCCATGCCTACTCGCTGTGTCCGCTGCGGTGGGGCACATAGAGCACGAGACTGTAGCCTCCCAATTAACGCCACCTCACATTGCGTTAATTGCAAACAAGACGGCCACCCCGCATCTTTTCGCGGCTGCGAAGAGTTCCAGAAAGCAATCCGAATTTACAACGCACAACGACCAAGAACCACCACTCCTGCAGCAGCAACAATTCAACCAGCCATAAAACAAACACCGATGCCAACTCCAGCGGAAGCTAGCCGCAGAGGACGAAGAACATGGGCTAATCTACAGACACATCAGGAATCATCTTCAACCACCCAGCCTCATCAGACAGCGAATTCAACCTCTAGCCAATCAACCGGAACTGCTTCCTTCCTCGACTTCCTAAACCAAATAACAAACTTCTGGAAAAACTCACAACGCACCAACATCATTTCAATCATTACCACCACATTTCAAGAATTCATGACAGCACCAGACTTAGTGTCTAAAGTAATGGCCATTGTCGGTGGAATCACGAAATTCTTTGCAACCGACAATGGAAATTAGACCCACCAGGAACCAAAACCTCCGATTTTGTAATTTTAATGCAGCAGGGATTCACAACAAAGCAGACTTACTAAACGAGTTTATTGAAGACAACAAGATCGACATACTATTCGTCACTGAAACTCATTTACGCCCAACACAATCATTCAAACTTCGAAATATGGTATGCCACCGTACAGACAGAACAAACCGACAGGGAGGCGGAACAGCCATCTTCATTCGATCTCATATTCGACACAACCCGGAAATCACGCCACAGATGACATCATTAGAAGCCACAACAGTAAAAATTGAAACAACACAAGGAAAAATAACCCTGGTGGCTGCATACCTCAGCCCCAGGGTTACACTCGAAGAAAATGACTTACTGCAGATTTTCGACAATAACAACAAAATTTTACTGGCCGGCGATTTAAATGCTAAAAACACTGCCTGGAACTCACGACGAAACAATGCACGTGGAAACACACTTTACAACTTACAAGGAAGACTGAACGCCGTAATTTCCGCTCCTCAAGACATCACCCACATCCCATTCAATCACCGCCAGCAACCCGACGTCCTGGACATCTGTATAACCAAGAACCTCGATCCTGACCTACATCTCCGAACTCTGCAAGACCTCACATCTGACCACCTACCAGTAATCGGCCACATTGGAAATGCAATTGAACCGCCTCCCCCACGACACAAAACCACTATTAATTGGGACCAGTTTCAAAGATGGCTAAATAACAACATTCGTCCCACATTGGACCTAACTACCACACAACAAATAGAAGAAGCTATCGGATTGTTAACAGACAAAATTAAAACAGCATATAAAAAAGCTTCTACAACTACAATATTTCCCGAACCAAACACTCACAAGCTACCACCACTCATACAAGATCTAAAATACCTGAAAAACGCAGCTAGACGCCGCTGGCTCCACACTCGAAACCCGGAAGACAGAAGAGAGTTAAACAGACTCAAAAAGCAAATCCATCACCGAGTTCAGGAATGGAGAGCTGAAGTTTGGGAAGACCGCATGAGCACTCTACAACTCCGAAATACAGACGACTGGAAACTAATTAAAAATCTTCGACGCACGAAACAACACAAACCGGCATTACTACAAAACAACAATCTCATCTTTGACGCCTTTAGCCAGGCAGAACTTTTCGCAGCCACATATGAACAACAAAATACAATAGATCCTCTTGAAAACCTACAACCTGACATTTTACAATATCAGCAACATGTAACGACTACAGCCCAGAATATACGCCAGACACCTCCGCGCGATCTACCAGAACTAACCACTCCAGCTGAAATAAAAACAATTATAAACCGACTTGGAACAAACTCCGCTCCTGGACCGGACCTCATATCCAACATTCATCTCCAGAACCTGCCAAGAAAACCTCTTGTCCTGCTAACCAGAATTATCAACGCCTGCCTAATCAACCACTACTTTCCTCAAGCATGGAAGATTTCAAAAATAGTACCGATACCTAAACCTGGAAAAGACCTGAAGAAACCGCAAAACTATAGACCGATAAGTTTACTCCCTACAATGTCCAAGCTCTTAGAACGAATCCTACTACCAAGAATCAGACAACCCTTACTCGACGGCAACATTATCCGTCAAGAACAATTCGCTTTTCAAGAAAAACTATCAGCAGAACTCCAGATCTTACGCATTACTGAACACATTACCAAAAACATGAACCTATCCCGATATACAGCCGCAATATTCCTAGATGTTGAAAAGGCATATGACAAAGTGTGGAAAGATAACCTCATTACAAAATTAAGAGACCACACGGACATACCCGAATGTTACATCAAAATCATCGACAGTTTCTTACATGATCGAAGATGTTTTGTGCAGATTGACAACAAACGATCAGACCAAAAAACATTACAGGAAGGAATACCGCAGGGTTCGGTGCTTTCCCCGACCCTATTCACAGTATACGTCAACGACATACCAAAAACTGAAACTTCAATAATAGCACAATTTGCAGACGACACGGCACTCCTAGAATCACACCGACGACTAACAACGACAATAAGCAGACTTCAACAACAAGTGGACCTCACAGAAAAATGGGCCAAACGAAACAGAATCAAACTAAACCCGGAGAAGACAGTTGCCATACTATTCACACGCCGTCGACCACAGATCCACGACCAAATTGAGCTACACGGAACACGAATACCTTGGACAACATCTGTTAAATACCTTGGAGTGACAATAGACAACAAAATGCTATTCAAGCAGCATATAGAACAGAAACGTCTACGAATATCAAGAACCATTCATGCAATTTACCCTCTCTTGGCCAGCAAGGAAATGTTCCAACGCACTAAACTAAACATATACAAAGCAATAGTAATACCCATGATGCTCTACGGCTGCTCGTCGTGGGGCATAACAAGCAGAACAAATAGGAAACCACTACAAACATTACAAAACAGATGCCTCAAGCTAATCCTAAATGCGCCATGGTGGACAAGAACAAATCGCATACATGAAGAACTTAATATGCCAACCGTCGACACTCAAATCATCACCACAACAAGAAGACTAATAGAGAAAATTCAAAGGCTCAGACCTACCACGCAACAATTACAAGATCTAGCAACGGTACAACCAGCCCACTGGCAAAAGATAAGAGTGCCACTCTCCATCCTGCAAGACAACTAAGAGAGGTAAAAAAAAAAAAAAAAAAAAAAAAAAAAAAAAAAAAAAAAAAAAAAAAAAAAAAAAAAAAATCAACAGAACAGGTCAATCAGAAAAACGAAGATTCAACAAAAAAAAAAAAATACCAAGAATGTGGGTCTAAAGGACCGATATACTGCGCCCAAAGGCTCACCAACGAAAACAAGGTGTCCCATTTGTGTTAAATAAATGGTGTCCCCACTGAGCAAACCTACCTCACACACTTGAGGGGCCAACCTCCTCCGGAGGTAGTACCCTTGCCATCGCACAACACACAAAAAAAAAAAAAAAAAAAAAAAAAAAAAAAAAAAAAAAAAAAAAAAAAAAAAAAAAAAAAAAATGGCGCGAGGCGGCTATTCCTCTGCTGTGCGCTCCGCTCGCTGCGTGTCTCCTCTCGCTCTCGCTGCTCGCTGTGTTGTGTGTTAACGCGCGTCGTCGAAATGGCAGATCAGGCGGCTACGAACGAGACTGCTGCGGCACCCGCCGCCACCGGCACTACGAAGAAGGCAAAGTCTGCGTCGTCTGCGAAGAAGCCGCGCGCCAAGCCTGCGCACCCGCGCACCTCTGAGATGGTGACGGCCGCCATCAAGAGTCTGAAGGAGCGCGGCGGATCGTCGCTGCAGGCGATCAAGAAGTACATTGCCGCGCACTACAAGCTGGACGCGGAGAAGCTGGCGCCGTTTATCAAGAAGTACCTCAAGTCGGCCGTGGTGGCGGGCGAGCTGGTGCAGACGAAGGGGAAGGGCGCGTCCGGCTCTTTCAAGCTTGCCGGCGCCGGCGGCGGGGCGGCTGAGGGCGGCAAGGCTCGTGCTGGCGGTGCCAAGAAGAAGCGCGCCGCTCCGGCCAGCAAGGAGAAGAAGGGCGCCCGTGCGGCCGGCGCAAAGAAGGCTGGTGGCGTGAAGGCGGCGACTGGTCGGAAGGCGGGCGCCGCCAAGAAGGCGTCTGCGGCGTCGGCCGCTCCCGCCGGTGCGAAGAAGGCGGCTGCTGCCAAGCCGGCCAAGGCCAAGTCGCCGTCGAAGGCGAAGAAGGCCGCCAAGGTTCCGACGAAGAAGCCGAAGGCGCCGCGCCCGAAGAAGGCGACGACGCCGTCTAAGGCGAAGGCTTCGCCCAAGAAGAAGAAGTAGAGAGGAATGGGAAAGGAAGGGTTGGCGGTTGACTCCGTCGTCCGCACCCCCCGTCCCCGTCGTCTAGTGGCGCGCAACAGACGCGCGGCCCAAAACGGCCCTTCTCAGGGCCATCAAAGCACGTCTGGAAGGTTTTGATTGTCGTGTTTGTGTTGCGGTGTGGTTGTGTCGTCTGGCGTTTCTGTATGCCCGTGTGTGGATACTGTTTGCGTGCCGTGGTGGTTGGATTGCGGGGGGTCGGTGGCGGGTGCGGGCGGCGGTAGCGGTTGATTGTCGCCGTTTTTTTTGTTTTTTGGTCGCGGCCGGCCGACGGTTGGTTTTGTGTCATGTTGTTTGAATACTTTGGTTTGCCTGCCTGCCGTCTTCTCGGATGTGTCTTGTCTTGTGTGTGTGTTCTTGCAACGGGGGCGGGGGACGTTGAGATGTGGAAAGGGTCGGTGGCGTTGGACGTGCCTGGCTTTTTGTGTTTGTTTTTCTTTTCTTTTCGAAACGAAGCGGCGGCCGGCCGTGTGGTTGACGGCGTCGGCCGATGGGGTATTGTGCGCTTTGAGCGCCGCGCCGGGGAGGGATGATGTTGTTGATTGTTGCGCGCGCCAGCAAGCTGGCAGAGGAGAGCGGCTGTGGCGGACGGACGGGAAGTGGAAGTGGTGTTTTGTCTTTCGTTCGTTCTGTGGTTGTGGGGCGAGAGGCGACCGACAAAGTTTGCTCGCGACGGAGTGATGTTAGTGGCCCTGAAAAGGGCCGTTTTGTTTGTTGCGTGCGCGGGCGGTGCCCAGCGGCTGGCGCGGTGTTTAGGCGCGCTCGCCGCGGATGCGGCGCGCGAGCTGGATGTCCTTGGGCATGATGGTGACGCGCTTGGCGTGGATTGCGCACAGGTTGGTGTCTTCGAAGAGGCCGACGAGGTAGGCCTCGCTGGCCTCCTGCAGGGCCATGACCGCGGAGCTCTGGAAGCGCAGGTCGGTCTTGAAGTCCTGGGCGATCTCGCGCACTAGGCGCTGGAATGGCAGCTTGCGGATGAGCAGCTCTGTGCTCTTCTGGTAGCGCCTGATTTCTCGCAGGGCGACGGTGCCCGGCCTGTAGCGGTGGGGCTTCTTGACGCCGCCGGTGGCGGGCGCGCTCTTCCTCGCCGCCTTGGTGGCGAGCTGTTTGCGCGGCGCCTTTCCGCCGGTGGACTTGCGGGCCGTTTGCTTTGTGCGGGCCATAGCGGTAGCGGAGCGGCGTGGAGGCGAGCGAGGTGCTGCGTCGGGTGCTGCCTTGACGACACGGGCGCGCGCCAGCCACCGTGGTGCGCTTATATGCCCTCGGTTGCGCGTGGTGGGGGGAGGGCGGGCCAGAGTCTATATAGGGGGGCTGGCGCGTGCGCCGGGCGCAGACCGTAGCCGACTCGCTAGCGCCGGGTGAGGAGCCAGCCGCTGCAGCAGACGTTTTGCTTTGCCTTGAGCTTTTTGAGGATTTAGAAGAGATGACTGGCCGCGGCAAGGGAGGAAAGGGGCTCGGCAAGGGTGGCGCCAAGCGGCACCGCAAGGTGTTGCGCGACAACATCCAGGGCATCACGAAGCCCGCGATCCGCCGCCTGGCTCGCAGGGGCGGCGTGAAGCGCATCTCTGGTCTGATCTACGAGGAGACCCGCGGAGTGCTGAAGGTGTTCCTGGAGAACGTGATCCGCGACGCGGTGACGTACACTGAGCACGCCAAGCGCAAGACTGTGACGGCCATGGACGTGGTGTACGCCCTGAAGAGGCAGGGGCGCACCCTGTACGGTTTCGGCGGTTAGGCGCGTCGCAGCCGGTGTGCTGTGCCGCGTTGGCCTTCCCGCGGCCGTGGGAGAGACGAAAACGGCCCTTTTCAGGGCCACCACACTGTTCGGAAATTGAAAAGTGCGAAAGAGTCTGTGTTGTTGCTGCGTGTGTTGCCTGCCTTCTTTCTTTCATTCTTCATTTCGTTTGCGTTTGACTGACGTGACGTGACTGGGAGGAAAGGAAAGGAAGCGGGTCTTGTGGCTGTGTGTGTGTGTGTGTGTGTGTGTGTGTGTGCGAGAGAGGGCGTTGTGTGTTTGTTTTGTTTATCGATCGATGGAGACGCCGGGCTGTGTGTTGTTGTTGTTGTTGTTGTGCGAGAGGCGGTGAATATTTGCGTGGTTTTGGCTGTGTGTTTGCGGCGGCGTTGGAGTTGCCGAGGCAAGGCGTGCCCATAGGCGGCCGGATCAGCTGTTTCGTTTGTATGGGGCGCGCGGGAGTGGAGGGCGGTGTGTCGACGCGCTCGTTGAACAGTGGTGATTATTGCTGTCGTTGTCGTTTGGAAGGCGACTGTGCGTGCGTGGAGGTGCTTGAGGCAAACGAAACAAAACAAGAGAAATGTGTGTGTGTGTGTGTGTGTGTTGGGCCACACGGGCTGTGGACGACAAGATGGCGGCGGCTCTTCTTTGTTGTTCTCTCTTTTAAGTCCTCTACCGTTAGAGGGGGAGTTGGTGGAGGTTATTGTCGCCTGTGGACATTTGCTCCTCTTTTCTGTGTGTTGTTCTTATCTTTGGTAGTGTGCTTTTTCGGACGTTGCTGTTTGTTGAGAGTGATTATGTGTTCTGTTTGTGCTACTGCTGGAGTAGCGACTCGGGTCTTGCACATCTGTCCCTGTGGTGTTCATATTGCCCAAGGGTCAAGACGTAATAGTCATTTTCGGAATTCCGCGCGGTGGCGTAGAACGCTTCTGCCAGGGCGCGGAATCGTGTTGTGGGTGGTTCTAGGCAGGTCTGCCGCGGGGACGTGTAAGGCCCGTCGTAGAGCGCTCTGCTTTGGACCCTTCTGTAGGCGATGCATCGTCGATCTGGCTGCATAGCCCCATACAGGGCGCGCATATTTCCAGTATCGCTACCCCTGTTGCGGGGTCGAGGGAACAGGGGTACAGGATCTGCATCCTGGCGTGAGCGTTTGTGCCAAGTTCCCCTATGTGACACTTCGCTGTCAGGCGTGACACCGAGGTACCTCGCAGAATATCTCCCCCTGCAATCGTAGCAGTTGGTATGGTCTTGTTGCCGGCGGCGGCTGTGGAAGTGAAGTTAAAGTAAAGTAAAGCAAAGCGCGGCGAGGACGACTGAAATTTTGCTTTGGACGTAGGTTTGTGTGGTGGCCCTGAAAAGGGCCGATTGTTGTGAGCCGAGCCGGGCCGGCAAAGCGCGTTGCGTGCAGGGGAGCACGCAGCGCTGCTGGGCGGCGGGTCCGCGTGCCGATTGCCTGGCCTCTCTGTTTAGGCCTTCTTCTCGGTCTTCTTTGGCAGCAGGACGGCCTGGATGTTGGGCAGGACACCACCCTGTGCGATGGTGACGCCCGACAGGAGCTTGTTGAGCTCCTCGTCGTTGCGGATGGCAAGCTGCAGGTGGCGCGGGATGATGCGCGTCTTCTTGTTGTCGCGGGCCGCGTTTCCGGCCAGCTCGAGCACCTCAGCCGCGAGGTACTCCATGACGGCGGCGAGGTAGACGGGCGCCCCGGCGCCGACGCGCTCGGCGTAGTTTCCCTTGCGCAGGAGGCGGTGGATTCTGCCGACCGGGAACTGGAGCCCGGCCCTGCTTGAGCGGGACTTTGACTTGCCCTTGACTTTGCCTCCCTTTCCGCGTCCGGACATGGCGATGCGCTGTGGTGTAAAAACGAGACGAGACGAAGGACGGTGCGAGCCGCAGCGAGTCGAGCAGCGGAGTGGCGGCGCCGCCAGGGGTGGGGGTCCTTTATGCTCTCGGGTGCGGCGGCCGGTTGCGCTCGCGGCCCATTGGTCGGCGGCCGCAACGGGGCGAGCTGGTAAAGGTGCGGCGGCGGGGCGCGCTGGCACAAGGCGCTGGGTGCCACTGTGTGGGGAGACGCTGACTAGAGCGGAGCGCTTGCTGCTGGTGTTGCTGCCGTACGTTCACGTTCTTGTTTGAGATGCCGCCCAAGACTAGCGGGAAGGCCGCCAAGAAGGCTGGCAAGGCGCAGAAGAACATTTCGAAGGGCGACAAGAAGAAGAAGCGCAAGAGGAAGGAGAGCTATGCCATCTACATCTACAAGGTGCTGAAGCAGGTGCACCCTGACACGGGCATCTCGTCGAAGGCGATGAGCATCATGAACAGCTTCGTGAACGACATTTTCGAGCGCATCGCGGCCGAGGCGTCTCGCCTGGCGCACTACAACAAGCGCTCGACCATCACGTCCCGCGAGATCCAGACCGCTGTGCGGCTGTTGCTGCCTGGCGAGCTGGCCAAGCACGCCGTGAGCGAGGGCACGAAGGCGGTGACCAAGTACACGAGCTCCAAGTAAGGAGGTGGCTCTGGAATGGAAGGAAGGAGATCCTCCGTTGCGAGAGCGGCAAAACGGCCCTTTTCAGGGCCACCAAATGGCCTTTGCGGGAAGGGCGGAATTGTTGTTGTTTTTGTTTTGTTTTGTGTGTGAGTGGGTGGACGGCGGCAATAGCTACCGCTTTGGTTGCGACGCGACGGGGTGGGGTGGCCGATGCGATGAATAATTTGATTGTTTAGGGGGCGCGTCGCGTGTTGCGGGGTACGGCCACGGTGTGACGTGGAATGGAGGCACGTGCGCACAACTCGTTGTCTGCGAGGGGGGGGGGGGGGGGTTGAAGTGCGATCGGTGATGTGCCCTTTGGATGGAGGTGCCGGTTAGTTACGTGACGGGTGGAAACGAAACGCGATTGTTGGGAATGTCAGTGTGTAACGACGGCCGTTTGCGGGTCGGTTTGCACGCCATATATGGCGAGGGTGAAATGTGTCTGTAAATGCAGCGTGGAGGCGTGTGAGTGACGTTTAAATGTGAACGCGCAATGAGACACCACTGTGTATTGCATTGTACGGGCGACACGCACGATGATATGTACCTTTCCCCCGACTCTGATTTCGATAGTCGTGTCTGACTGACTGTGTCTGCTTGTGTGCGTACGACGCACGCACACCGACGTCGTCATTGAAGATGCATGCTCGCGTGTCCAGTGCAGTACAGTAGAGTAAGCGCGACGCTAGAAGACGACGGTCGCTTTGGCGAATGTGCGTACACGTGTTTGTGTGTATGTCGGTGATGTGGTCCGATCCGTCGCCTCTGGGAAACTGTCGATCGGCGCGGTACACCGGACGTCTTGAACACCCGTCATACCGTCGGTACACCGTCGCGCTGAGAACGGTTACCGAAAGGTGAACGAACCTCTGATCGGTCGAATGTCTGGGCAGAACGTGAGGAGAGAATGGTGGAGGGAAGGACAGAGGGGAAAAAAAAGAAAAATAGAGAGAGAGAGAGAGAGAGAGAAAACGGAAAAAAAAAACCAAACAAAACGGAGAAACGCAGTGTAGAGCAACGGAACGTTCCCGTGTCGGAGGTGTATTGTAGCCGCACTGAAATGCGTGTAACGGCGCGGCGGCGAGTGTCTGCCGTGGTGAACGTTACCTTTGACGGCTGAATTGTGCGTTGCGTTGCTCTTTGCTTTCCCGGATGTGTATGTAACGTAACGTTCGTTGAGATGGTTCTGAGGAAGAATGTACGACAGTGCCCGTGCCGTCTGTGTTCGTGTGCAAAGCCATTGTGTGTGTGTGTGTGTGTGTGTGTGTGTGTGTGTGTGTGTGTGTGTGTGGCGTCCGGGAATGGCGGTGGGCGTGCCCTGCATGTGGCCCGGAAGGCTGTTCGTTTCGCGGTAGTTGTGTGGACGGGGGAGGGGCACGCGTAACGCTGCTGGCATGGCATGGCATTCGGGAGATGGGAGGGGGCAAACGAAGAAAACAAGACGCGGAGGCTATGAAGACGGGGAGGGGCGCGGTGTGGGTGGCTTGCGCTGCGCTCGGCTGGCGCGTGCGGCGTTGTTTTTGTGCAAAAGAAGAGAAAACGAATGGGTTGCCGGGAGGGGGCCGTTGTGGTGTAGCCGCAGACGCGGCTGTCAGTGAACGTGGTGAGACCGACGGATGCGGGAGGGGCGGGGGCGGGGAAAACACTAGAAGAAGGAGAAAAACGCTGCTGCAACCAACATAAAATGAGGCCTTTTGTAACCTGCCAGCAACAAAACAACAACAACAAAAAAAAAAAAAAAGGGTCTATCAACATTGAATGTAAATGGAAATGGACCCAAGTGTAACCTCCCCGCACAAATAGTCGTTAAGTAAGTGAGTGAGTGAATGATGATAAAAAATGTGCCAGAATGTTGTTAACGTCCCTAGAAAATGAACGAACGAAGATTGACGAGAAACGCGCGATAATATGATGAATGGAAATAATGAACCATGAACATCTCAACAGACATAATTGAAAACCCGATAAACGTTGTAAGGGCAGCGCTGGCTGACCTTCGGCCCTGTGTATTCTGAAACGTCCCCCTTTGAACAACCAATGTATACAAAACTGTGCTTAAACTGACACACAATATTTTTGAGCGCAACGCAATCTTGACTATCAAAGATCCCTGCAAAAGAATGGCCCTGAGAAACATTAAAGTACACCTGTCGGAAATCACTTACCTCACAAAAAGCTTCATTACTCGAACTACTGCAATACAGCGAGCACCACTGCTGCCAGCTAAATAAGAGATTCCAAACTACGGAGGGCACTAACTACCGATGGGGATAGTTAGCAAAGTAAAGATGTTTCATAGAGAACAACAAACAATGTATTTACCCTTAATATCATCACCAGTCATAATATATGTAATTTGAAAAGTCCGCCATCTCTGTCCTCACGTGCACCAGTGCTGGCGGCTCACCCCTAACTGCGCAACGCTACGCGCTGTTCACATCCAGCTATAGCAGTTCATGACAACAATGCAAACTAGCCACAGACTGCACACAGCACAGGCAGTGATTTTCACGCGGAGCGCTACGTGGCATTACCAATATAAAAATCTAAACAAACAGCGTACGTACAAATTAGAATAAAAAGAGCAAAAGATCGTTACGTCAAAAAACAAAAACAAAAAAGACAAAAGAGAAGAAACAAACTGCATCTATATGTGCTCTTAACTGTAGATACCTGTACACAGCGTCGTGCAATGAATGCCGGCTCACATTTAATTTTGATTGTTGGAGGAAATGCGTAGGAAATATTCTTTAAATGGAAATGAATGGTTGTACTTTAAAAAAAGTTAGTTTGGAAACAAAGTATTATTGGGGCATTTTGTTGTGAAGAAAATAGTTACAATTGACATACAGTATTAGATTTGCGCAATGCAGCTTCATTACCTTACCTGTAATAACAATATGCATCGTCCCGAACGGAGACCAGAGTCGCGAGAAGAGCACGCCGCCGCCCGCTCAGTACAATCGTCCACTCGCTAATACTGTCGACTGACTAGTACCTCTCCCGACCCGCCACATATAGATGGCAACTGTTCCTGCCGACCCGCTACGTGCTACTAGTGTCGTGTGGCGCAGACTAGCGGCGATAAGAAACGCTCTGGTCAGAGATTGTGTCGTGCCTCGCCATCGCTGGTAACGAGTACATACGTGTTTCAGCGCGCGTACCGGAAGACGCAGTGCGGAGCCAGAGACTGTGTTGTCGAGGCCGTCGGCGCAGTGCATGTCGGTCGGTGGAGTGCGTGCGGGAGGGCAGAGAGGCAGCGTCGGCACGGAGATGCACGCACGGGGGCTGCGGCGTGGCGCGTTTGCGGTAGGCGCCTTTGGTGGCAACGGCCGGGACAAGCAGCGGTGTATGGTGTGGTGCGGGCCGGACAGGGGCGGAGGAGGAGGAGGAGGCGGCGGCGCGACGATGGCATTGGGGCGGAAACGGGGACGGGGACGGCGACGGCGGATGTTGAGAGAGAGGCGTCACGCGCGGACCGACACAGACGCACAGATAGATAGATAGATAGATAGATAGATAGGTAGGAAGAAGAAGGGGCGGCCGGTGAGTGGGTGCAATTTAGGCGGTAGACACAAGAGGTCGGCACGGCATTTGCGTGGTGTGGCGTTGTGACGGGGTGTGCTCGCTTGCCTCGTTTTGTTGATGCGCGCAGGAAGATGTGCAGAGCAGCGGCGGGCGGCTCGGTTCGGTTTGGCCCGGCGGGCCGCGCTGTTGTCGCGGACGTGAGCGCCCCCTGGCGGGTGGCCGGAGGCGGCGCGGCGTGTTGGACGTGTGGCTGGCGGCAGTGCAGAATTGCGAGTGGCTGGCGGTGTGGCGGTTGGCGCGTCGGGCGGCCGAGAGAGAGGAGAGGTATGTGTTTGCGGGCGCCTTTGCTGCGCGGCGTCGTGCAGGGAGGGCGGGCGCCTGTCGACTGTGTGTGTGTGTGTGTGTGTACGACGGGAAGGGGGAGGCGGCGGTGGATAGTGCAGTAGTTGTGTCGCGTTGCCACGGGCGTCGGGTGCGGCTGTGCGTAGTGGCGGAAAGGTGTCGGTTGCGGGAAGCGAGGCCGTCGTTGGCGGTGTCGCGTGCCTTCGTGAATCGAGTGGGGCGGGGAAAGGAGCAGCGTGCCGCTGCGTCGCGGCCGTTAGCCAGAGGCTGTGCTTTGATAGTTTTGTGGACGGTTCGTGCGAGGCGATTTGTTGCCTGCCCTATGTTTGTCTGTTGTTTTGGAGACGACGACTGGTTGGTGGCGTGCGCGCGAGCGAAGTGGCGGTGTGCGTTTCCCGTGTCGACTGCCGACTGCCGACTGCCGGCTGGCGACAGGTGCGCCGTCGGTGGGGTGGGTGGCCGGCACAAGTAGAGGCGGCGGCGTCGTTGCGGTGTGTTTGTGTTGTCGGCTGTGTCGGCGACAGCTGTTTGTGCGGTGCGTGTGAATGGTGGTGCAAACGTGTGCTGGCGTTGAGGCTGCGACCGCGGCGTGTTGTTGGTTGATGTTGAACAGCGGCTGTGTGCGGTGGTGGTGTTGCCGCACGTGCATCCGGCCCGGCGCGGAAAGCGCAGTTGCGGCGGCCCTTCGGTGCCAGCCACGTCGCGTGAGCGGCGGGTTGCTCTGGTCGACACGTGGTGCTCTGGTTTGTTGTTTGGTGCCCTTTGGCCGGTGGGTGGTCCGTGTGTCTCGGTATCTGGTCGTGGTCGTGCTGCCCGCCCGTTTGTCGGCGTTGTCTGTGGCTTCGCTTTTGTTTTTGCGGCGTGCCGACGACCCGACGCGACCTTTACACCCAAAGTGTGGCGCCCGAAGGTGAACCAACGTAATCCGACCTCGGCGCTTAAGCTCTAAGCCTAAGCTGAGCGAACCGAACCGAACCTGTAGCGTTGCGTAGCGCGAGGTGAGGTGAGGTGAGGTGAGGTGAGGTGAGGTGAGGTGAGGTGAGGTGAGGTGAGGTGAGGTGAGGTGAGGTGCGGTGAGGTCAGCCTCAGCGCCAAGTAAGCCAAGCTGTCCGGCCGTGAGGTGGGTGGGTAGGTAGGTGCGGCTGCTGCGGCCACCTGACGCCCGACGTGTGTTTGAATGCTTAACCTAAGTTTGAGGCTTAACCCAACCCAAGTGGCCTTAACCTAACCTAACCTAACCTAACCTAACCTAACCTAACCTAACCTCGGACGCCCGACGTGTGTTTGAATGCTTTAACCTAAGTTTGACGCTTAACCTAACACCGACGCTTAACCTAACCCAAGTGCCCCTAACCTAACCTTAATGTAACGTAACCTAACCTAACCTGTGACGCCTGACGTGTGTTTTGAATGCTTAACCTAACCCAAGTGCCCTTAACCTAACCCACGTCCACCGAACCTAACCGAGACGTGTGAACCTAATGTCTAACTCGTAACGCGTGATGATGTTGGCTGTCGTGTGTGCTGACGGCAGATTGGGTTGGTCTGTAGTTGCGGATTTCGGTTTGCCTCGGGCGAGGGGTTGGCTCGTAAGCGGCGAGGGGCGCTCCGGCGGAGCATGTTGCTTTGCAGGCGGCGCCCGTTTTTGCGGCGGGCACAATTGAAATTGTTGGGAAACGAACGAAAGGGCTGTGAATGTTGGCGGGCGAGAGGAGGAGGACGTGGCCCGACGGCTGCGGGCCGATCGGGAAACGGTGGGAGGGCGATGGGGCGGCGGAGGTGCGTTTGCACGGCCGTCATCGCCGCACGCCTCCGCTTGTGTGGCTGTGGCGCCGGCCGCGCTGGCCGGGCTGCCGCGGCGACGGTGTGGGGCTTTTGCCGAAGGTTTGGCCATTGTGGCCGGTCGCCGGCTGGGGCTGTGGGGGCGGCATTTGGGCGTGGGCGGCGATTCTCGGCGGGCCGACCCAGGCTGTAGCGCGCGGTGGCTGCAGTTTGGCCGTGGTTTGCGGCGCTGCCGTGGCGACTGGTTGGCGACTGTGGTGTGGCTGTGTGTAGCCCCATCCTCGGTGGTTTGAAAGGCGCGGGTGGTTGTGGCGCAGGTGTGGGGCTGCTCCGCACAGGCTGTCGGACGTTGGGCGGTAGCAAGCGCGGGAGGCGCGGCGCGGCGGCGCGCAGAGTGGCGGCCGCTCTCTCGGCCGTCCGCGCCCGCCCGCGACACTGGCTGGGCCTGTGGCGCGAGGCGGCTATTCCTCTGCTGTGCGCTCCGCTCGCTGCGTGTCTCCTCTCGCTCTCGCTGCTCGCTGTGTTGTGTGTTAACGCGCGTCGTCGAAATGGCAGATCAGGCGGCTACGAACGAGACTGCTGCGGCACCCGCCGCCACCGGCACTACGAAGAAGGCAAAGTCTGCGTCGTCTGCGAAGAAGCCGCGCGCCAAGCCTGCGCACCCGCGCACCTCTGAGATGGTGACGGCCGCCATCAAGAGTCTGAAGGAGCGCGGCGGATCGTCGCTGCAGGCGATCAAGAAGTACATTGCCGCGCACTACAAGCTGGACGCGGAGAAGCTGGCGCCGTTTATCAAGAAGTACCTCAAGTCGGCCGTGGTGGCGGGCGAGCTGGTGCAGACGAAGGGGAAGGGCGCGTCCGGCTCTTTCAAGCTTGCCGGCGCCGGCGGCGGGGCGGCTGAGGGCGGCAAGGCTCGTGCTGGCGGTGCCAAGAAGAAGCGCGCCGCTCCGGCCAGCAAGGAGAAGAAGGGCGCCCGTGCGGCCGGCGCAAAGAAGGCTGGTGGCGTGAAGGCGGCGACTGGTCGGAAGGCGGGCGCCGCCAAGAAGGCGTCTGCGGCGTCGGCCGCTCCCGCCGGTGCGAAGAAGGCGGCTGCTGCCAAGCCGGCCAAGGCCAAGTCGCCGTCGAAGGCGAAGAAGGCCGCCAAGGTTCCGACGAAGAAGCCGAAGGCGCCGCGCCCGAAGAAGGCGACGACGCCGTCTAAGGCGAAGGCTTCGCCCAAGAAGAAGAAGTAGAGAGGAATGGGAAAGGAAGGGTTGGCGGTTGACTCCGTCGTCCGCACCCCCCGTCCCCGTCGTCTAGTGGCGCGCAACAGACGCGCGGCCCAAAACGGCCCTTCTCAGGGCCATCAAAGCACGTCTGGAAGGTTTTGATTGTCGTGTTTGTGTTGCGGTGTGGTTGTGTCGTCTGGCGTTTCTGTATGCCCGTGTGTGGATACTGTTTGCGTGCCGTGGTGGTTGGATTGCGGGGGGTCGGTGGCGGGTGCGGGCGGCGGTAGCGGTTGATTGTCGCCGTTTTTTTTGTTTTTTGGTCGCGGCCGGCCGACGGTTGGTTTTGTGTCATGTTGTTTGAATACTTTGGTTTGCCTGCCTGCCGTCTTCTCGGATGTGTCTTGTCTTGTGTGTGTGTTCTTGCAACGGGGGCGGGGGACGTTGAGATGTGGAAAGGGTCGGTGGCGTTGGACGTGCCTGGCTTTTTGTGTTTGTTTTTCTTTTCTTTTCGAAACGAAGCGGCGGCCGGCCGTGTGGTTGACGGCGTCGGCCGATGGGGTATTGTGCGCTTTGAGCGCCGCGCCGGGGAGGGATGATGTTGTTGATTGTTGCGCGCGCCAGCAAGCTGGCAGAGGAGAGCGGCTGTGGCGGACGGACGGGAAGTGGAAGTGGTGTTTTGTCTTTCGTTCGTTCTGTGGTTGTGGGGCGAGAGGCGACCGACAAAGTTTGCTCGCGACGGAGTGATGTTAGTGGCCCTGAAAAGGGCCGTTTTGTTTGTTGCGTGCGCGGGCGGTGCCCAGCGGCTGGCGCGGTGTTTAGGCGCGCTCGCCGCGGATGCGGCGCGCGAGCTGGATGTCCTTGGGCATGATGGTGACGCGCTTGGCGTGGATTGCGCACAGGTTGGTGTCTTCGAAGAGGCCGACGAGGTAGGCCTCGCTGGCCTCCTGCAGGGCCATGACCGCGGAGCTCTGGAAGCGCAGGTCGGTCTTGAAGTCCTGGGCGATCTCGCGCACTAGGCGCTGGAATGGCAGCTTGCGGATGAGCAGCTCTGTGCTCTTCTGGTAGCGCCTGATTTCTCGCAGGGCGACGGTGCCCGGCCTGTAGCGGTGGGGCTTCTTGACGCCGCCGGTGGCGGGCGCGCTCTTCCTCGCCGCCTTGGTGGCGAGCTGTTTGCGCGGCGCCTTTCCGCCGGTGGACTTGCGGGCCGTTTGCTTTGTGCGGGCCATAGCGGTAGCGGAGCGGCGTGGAGGCGAGCGAGGTGCTGCGTCGGGTGCTGCCTTGACGACACGGGCGCGCGCCAGCCACCGTGGTGCGCTTATATGCCCTCGGTTGCGCGTGGTGGGGGGAGGGCGGGCCAGAGTCTATATAGGGGGGCTGGCGCGTGCGCCGGGCGCAGAGCTGAGTCGAGTCAGCGATGCCACGTGGGACGGACGCGTGTGTCGAGCGCTCCGCTCCGCAGCTCGCTGCAGTAACGCCGACGACCGACTCAGCGGACAGGGCCGCGTCCCTGCACGCTGCGAGAGGCGTGTCGAGCACCTCGGATGTACGCCCGCGTTTTCCCGAGTGTGCTCCCCCTCAATTAGATGTCGCGAACGGTATGCATCGCCGCAGTAGCGTTCCACTGGACACCCTCGCGACCGAAACCGTGTTCCCGGACGACCCGGGTGTTCCGCGCGCGTTGAAATCGAGTGCATCAAACGCGACGCAGCTTCCGGAGCAGCCGGCAGGCGACTCCGAGACGCAGTCCCCACATGAGGCGCTGCAGACCTTAGTGAGCATGCTACCATCTGCAACTACAAATCGTGCAGAACCGATGGAGCAGGAAGCTGCCACTAACCAGTGCGAGGAGGTCGTCTCTCGCAAACGCGCGAACACTGACGACGCAGGATCAGAGGTACAAAAGTACCTCAAGAAGAAAAACGGCAGCGAACACCAGCAGCCCGCCACAAAGCGCGACCGGCGCATCGCACGCCCGCGTAGCACAACCGGCGAGGACGGCTTTGTCAGGCCGAAGAAAACCGCCAGACCAGCTCCAGCAGCAGGTACACAGCAGCCTATCAGCACCGCAAATCTGTTCGATGCCCTCTCAGACAGCGAGGAGGAAGAAGAACAGGCCAGCAGTGTTAGACAAGGACGTGCTCCACCGCCAATAGTGTTGGAGTACGATAAGGACTACCGCAGCCTGCAGATCACACTGAACGCAGTGCTCGGTAGAAACAATTATCGTGTGTGCGTAAGCGGCGACTCAGTGTACAAAGTGCGCGTGCAGACCACAGAACTATATAACAAACTACACAATGTTGCTAGAAGCCAGGGGCTGCGTTACTATACTTTTGCAGCCACCAGAAAGCGGCCTTTGAAGGTCGTATTCAAGAGAGTTCCTATGAAGTACTCTTGCGACCACATCAAGGAAGACCTCGAGGAGCTAGGTTATGTTGTTCACTCGGTCGTGAAAATGAGGGACCCGAAAACAAATCGTCGCGGCCCTCTAGTGCTCATCACAGCGGACAACACGGAGAAAAACCGTG
This sequence comes from Schistocerca cancellata, assembly GCF_023864275.1. NCBI lineage: Eukaryota > Metazoa > Arthropoda > Insecta > Orthoptera > Acrididae > Schistocerca > Schistocerca cancellata. The sequence continues at coordinate 176,775 of NW_026047170.1, read as the reverse complement.
AGTTATATACATTAAAAATGCTAGGCGCGTGTGAAATCACTGTCGAGAACTTACGCAGTAGCGGAGGACACGCGCAGTGTTTCAGGTGCCTTCAGCCAGGACACGTGGAAAGACACTGCGGCATGAAGGAGTATTGCATACGATGTGCGGAACCTCATGCCACGAATGCGTGCGACAAGGCCGGCGAGCCGTACAAAGACTTTCCGGCGAAGTGTAAGCTGTGTGGTGGACCGCATGTTGCTACATATCGCGGCTGCCCACGGCACAAGGAGTTTCAGGCCCGTCTCCGCACAGCACAGGCGAAGAACAAAGCGGCTGTTTCGGCGGGAAACGCCCGAGTGGCGGGAAACGCCAGCGTGGGACCGGAAGCAGGAACAAAGAGCGGCCGTCGCCGCCGAGGTCGTCGCAGAAGGTCAAGGTACTCTGCGCCACGCCCAGGTAACGTCCCACCACGACAGATGGCAGAGCGTCCAGCAGCGCAACCGAAAGCAGCCCGCGTCCAAAATGGCGGCCAAGCCCCGCCTAACAGAGACGCGAGCACAATAGCAGCAGCCGGTGCGCAGCGCGAGGCTCAGGTAGTCCCGCCGCCCGCGCAGCCGGCCGCGAACAATGGCGGCCCACCGGCCCCGGACAATGGCAGCCAGGCCCCTACCGCGGCGGCCACCACGCCGCAACGACCAATCACCGGACAACGCAGCACGCAGGTAGCCGCGCCACGCCGCAGCCCGGAGGCCAACCAGAGCGCGCGCCGCTGGGAAGCTCCAGCGCCCTCCGCACAAAATGGTGGGCAGGAGGCACCGCAACTGGCCGACTTCCCGGCCCTGCGCGAACGCCGACGCCCTGGCAGGACCGAGCAAGACACCCGCCATTTTGTCGACAGCAGCAATGGCGGACAGCACGCCGACCGCCATGACGGAAGCGGCCGCTGCTGTACAACACAAGCCGACCGCCACGACGCCGTCGGCAGTTTGAGCGCCGCCTATGAGCGCATGCTGGCGTCGATGGAGCAGCGCATGTTCGCGATGATGGAGAAGTTCATGTCAATAGTCGCGAACATGATCGGCGAGCTCCCAGCCAAGATGACGGCCGCACTACAGCAGGCAATCCAGTTCAACGCATCCCAGCAACATGGCCCGACAAATTAAAGTGTGCCTATGGAATGCCCGCGGCCTCCGCGAGCAGGCCGCCGAATTTCGCGAACTTTTGAGACGCGAGAACATAGACGTCTGCCTCCTAACGGAAACGTTCCTCAAGCCAGGCGTCAGAGTAGGCGTTGCTAACTACACCTGCCACCGCAACGATCGACTCACAAGAGGTGGGGGAACGGCAATTTACATTCGCCGCTCCTTCAAACACCACCAGGTCCACATCCCGCCGCTGGAGGCCGTCGAAGCAACAGTCGTAGCTGTCGAGACCGCGCACGGCAAAATCACCCTCGGTGCTATCTACAAACCGCCGAACAAACAAATCGGGGAAGACCTAAATAAGTTGCTATCGCTCCCAGGCAGACTCCTGCTTGGAGGCGACTACAACTCCAAAAACCAAGTATGGCACTCGAGGGTAACAACTCCAAACGGAAGACGCCTTCAACGACTCGTCGAGCGCCATGGCGCCGTTGTTGTCGCACCCCACGAGCCTACAATTTTTCCGTCGAGAGGCGCGCCGGACATTATCGACGTCATGATTAACAAAGGCGTCCGACAAAATATCACCGCCAGTACAAGGACCTTACTGAACTCGGACCATGCACCGGTGATCTTCGAGATAGAATCCGAGCTTGCACCTCAGACTCGGCGCGGACTAGACCTGCGCGGCATAAACTGGGAGCGTTTCCGTGAAAACATCGAGGGCGCACTGGAACGACTCCCAAGCCCGGCCGAACACGGAGCAAGCGCCGCCTTAGAACACCTGACACGCAGCGTAGTGGACGCTGCGGAGGAAGCCACACCGGCCAGGCGAGAAGCAGACCAGCAGAGCTTCAAACCGAGTAGATTGCCCCGTCACCTGGAAGAAGCGATCAGCGCGAAAAACAGACTCGCCAGGGAATGGCAAAGAACGCGCAATCCGGCAATCAAACGGTCGCTGAACAGGATGCGCCGCGAAATCAAAGCCGCGGCCGAAGAGCACCGGATCCAGGAGTGGGCGGCGAAAATCTCTTCACTAAACACCGAAGATGGTTCGGCCTGGAAGACAACCAAGTGCTTTCTCCGCCGGACGATGAAAATCCCGCCCCTCCAAGTAGGTGACGACTTCGTTAGCGAGCCGAACGCGAAGGCCAATGCCCTAGCCGACGCGTTCGCCGCTAACTTTACGCCAGTCAACGACCCCATCGACGCAGCACACGTACAACTCGTCAGGGAACGCCTACCGCGTTTCCTTAGAGCAAGGGACCCTGAGGACAACATCACTCCCATCGCTCCGAACGAGGTGAAAGTAGTGCTGCGCCAACTTCCGGGCCGCAAAGCCGCCGGCCACGACCGCATCACCAACGCCCTCCTGAAGCAACTCCCGGACATGGCTGTCGAGAGAATCACCGAAATCTTCAACGAGGTGCTGAAGTCTGAAGAGTTCCCGAGCGCCTGGAAGCATGCTGAGGTAGTCGCGCTGCCCAAGCCCGGCAAGGACATCCGGATGGCGAAAAACTACAGACCAATCAGCCTGCTACCGACGCTCTCAAAACTCTTCGAAAAACTCTACCTGACACGGCTGCTACGCCACGTCAACGCAGAGGGGCTCCTACCAGACGAACAATTTGGGTTCAGGAGTGAGCACTCAACGACTCAGCAAGTGTTACGACTTGCGGAAGAGGCATTCGCAGCCGTCGACCGACGCGAGTACTTCGGCGCTCTTATGCTCGACGTGTCACGCGCCTTTGACTCAGTGTGGCACGATGGCCTCCTGTATAAGCTACTTATGCTGGGGGTTCCCGTGTCACATGTGAGTCTCCTGCAGAGCTATCTGCAGGACAGGACGTTTCACGTTCGGGCAGACAGTGGAATTTCCACGGAGCGCCGGATACTCGCGGGTGTACCACAAGGCTCGGTCGTCGGCCCGATCCTCTATTCGCTGTACACGTCGGACCTCCCGCGAGTAGAGCCTGCCAAACTGGCTCTCTACGCCGACGATACCGCTGTATACAGCCGCAGCAACCGAGTCCACACTCTGCAGCGGCGTCTACAGACGGCAACAACGGCCCTCGAGGAGTGGGCCACAACATGGCGCCTGGCCTACAACCCAGAAAAGAGCCAGGCACTAATCGTCGCGCTGCGCCCAGTTCCTCAAGGCGCGCCACAGCTGACAGTCCGTGGAAGGGCAGTACCATGGAGCAACAGCGCCAAATATCTTGGCGTCACGTTCGACAGTCGTCTCACGTGGCGCCAACACATAGAAGAGGTGAGGAGGAAGGCACTGGGACGGCTACGCCTCCTATACCCAGTCATCAACCCCACCTCAACCTTACCAGAAGATCTAGGTCTCACGCTCTACAAGGCAACCGTCAGGCCGCTGTTTGACTACGCAGCGGTCGTATGGGGCAACGCAGCTGAGACCAACATCCGCCGCCTTCAAAGAGTGCAAAACAGAGCTTTGAGGGCGGTACTACACCTCCCACCGGACTTCAACACGGAGGAACTCCACGTCATCGCGGACGTCCCTACACTCCGACAGCGGTTCCAGAGAGCCGCGCAAACTTTCTACGAAAAGACCGCGAACTCGCGCAACCCATTGGTGCGAGAACTCGGCCGAAGACCACACTGGCGCGCAACTCTGCGCTGGCCAGACTTACTTCGCCATCAGCAAGATTGAGCCGAAGTAAAGACATTCACAAAACAGTGTTCATAGTGCAGAACAGGATATAGACAATAAGAAAAGACTTTCCCTAGATGTAAGATATAGACGTTAGAAGGAACAGCGCCAATGGCGCTACAGACTTCTACAATAGCATGGAGACGCAGTCCACTGCGTCCCACGACATTGCACAGTCGGCCGGGCGCAGACCGTAGCCGACTCGCTAGCGCCGGGTGAGGAGCCAGCCGCTGCAGCAGACGTTTTGCTTTGCCTTGAGCTTTTTGAGGATTTAGAAGAGATGACTGGCCGCGGCAAGGGAGGAAAGGGGCTCGGCAAGGGTGGCGCCAAGCGGCACCGCAAGGTGTTGCGCGACAACATCCAGGGCATCACGAAGCCCGCGATCCGCCGCCTGGCTCGCAGGGGCGGCGTGAAGCGCATCTCTGGTCTGATCTACGAGGAGACCCGCGGAGTGCTGAAGGTGTTCCTGGAGAACGTGATCCGCGACGCGGTGACGTACACTGAGCACGCCAAGCGCAAGACTGTGACGGCCATGGACGTGGTGTACGCCCTGAAGAGGCAGGGGCGCACCCTGTACGGTTTCGGCGGTTAGGCGCGTCGCAGCCGGTGTGCTGTGCCGCGTTGGCCTTCCCGCGGCCGTGGGAGAGACGAAAACGGCCCTTTTCAGGGCCACCACACTGTTCGGAAATTGAAAAGTGCGAAAGAGTCTGTGTTGTTGCTGCGTGTGTTGCCTGCCTTCTTTCTTTCATTCTTCATTTCGTTTGCGTTTGACTGACGTGACGTGACTGGGAGGAAAGGAAAGGAAGCGGGTCTTGTGGCTGTGTGTGTGTGTGTGTGTGTGTGTGTGTGTGCGAGAGAGGGCGTTGTGTGTTTGTTTTGTTTATCGATCGATGGAGACGCCGGGCTGTGTGTTGTTGTTGTTGTTGTTGTGCGAGAGGCGGTGAATATTTGCGTGGTTTTGGCTGTGTGTTTGCGGCGGCGTTGGAGTTGCCGAGGCAAGGCGTGCCCATAGGCGGCCGGATCAGCTGTTTCGTTTGTATGGGGCGCGCGGGAGTGGAGGGCGGTGTGTCGACGCGCTCGTTGAACAGTGGTGATTATTGCTGTCGTTGTCGTTTGGAAGGCGACTGTGCGTGCGTGGAGGTGCTTGAGGCAAACGAAACAAAACAAGAGAAATGTGTGTGTGTGTGTGTGTGTGTGTGTGTGTGTGTGTGTGTGTGTTGGGCCACACGGGCTGTGGACGACAAGATGGCGGCGGCTCTTCTTTGTTGTTCTCTCTTTTAAGTCCTCTACCGTTAGAGGGGGAGTTGGTGGAGGTTATTGTCGCCTGTGGACATTTGCTCCTCTTTTCTGTGTGTTGTTCTTATCTTTGGTAGTGTGCTTTTTCGGACGTTGCTGTTTGTTGAGAGTGATTATGTGTTCTGTTTGTGCTACTGCTGGAGTAGCGACTCGGGTCTTGCACATCTGTCCCTGTGGTGTTCATATTGCCCAAGGGTCAAGACGTAATAGTCATTTTCGGAATTCCGCGCGGTGGCGTAGAACGCTTCTGCCAGGGCGCGGAATCGTGTTGTGGGTGGTTCTAGGCAGGTCTGCCGCGGGGACGTGTAAGGCCCGTCGTAGAGCGCTCTGCTTTGGACCCTTCTGTAGGCGATGCATCGTCGATCTGGCTGCATAGCCCCATACAGGGCGCGCATATTTCCAGTATCGCTACCCCTGTTGCGGGGTCGAGGGAACAGGGGTACAGGATCTGCATCCTGGCGTGAGCGTTTGTGCCAAGTTCCCCTATGTGACACTTCGCTGTCAGGCGTGACACCGAGGTACCTCGCAGAATATCTCCCCCTGCAATCGTAGCAGTTGGTATGGTCTTGTTGCCGGCGGCGGCTGTGGAAGTGAAGTTAAAGTAAAGTAAAGCAAAGCGCGGCGAGGACGACTGAAATTTTGCTTTGGACGTAGGTTTGTGTGGTGGCCCTGAAAAGGGCCGATTGTTGTGAGCCGAGCCGGGCCGGCAAAGCGCGTTGCGTGCAGGGGAGCACGCAGCGCTGCTGGGCGGCGGGTCCGCGTGCCGATTGCCTGGCCTCTCTGTTTAGGCCTTCTTCTCGGTCTTCTTTGGCAGCAGGACGGCCTGGATGTTGGGCAGGACACCACCCTGTGCGATGGTGACGCCCGACAGGAGCTTGTTGAGCTCCTCGTCGTTGCGGATGGCAAGCTGCAGGTGGCGCGGGATGATGCGCGTCTTCTTGTTGTCGCGGGCCGCGTTTCCGGCCAGCTCGAGCACCTCAGCCGCGAGGTACTCCATGACGGCGGCGAGGTAGACGGGCGCCCCGGCGCCGACGCGCTCGGCGTAGTTTCCCTTGCGCAGGAGGCGGTGGATTCTGCCGACCGGGAACTGGAGCCCGGCCCTGCTTGAGCGGGACTTTGACTTGCCCTTGACTTTGCCTCCCTTTCCGCGTCCGGACATGGCGATGCGCTGTGGTGTAAAAACGAGACGAGACGAAGGACGGTGCGAGCCGCAGCGAGTCGAGCAGCGGAGTGGCGGCGCCGCCAGGGGTGGGGGTCCTTTATGCTCTCGGGTGCGGCGGCCGGTTGCGCTCGCGGCCCATTGGTCGGCGGCCGCAACGGGGCGAGCTGGTAAAGGTGCGGCGGCGGGGCGCGCTGGGTGCCACTGTGTGGGGAGACGCTGACTAGAGCGGAGCGCTTGCTGCTGGTGTTGCTGCCGTACGTTCACGTTCTTGTTTGAGATGCCGCCCAAGACTAGCGGGAAGGCCGCCAAGAAGGCTGGCAAGGCGCAGAAGAACATTTCGAAGGGCGACAAGAAGAAGAAGCGCAAGAGGAAGGAGAGCTATGCCATCTACATCTACAAGGTGCTGAAGCAGGTGCACCCTGACACGGGCATCTCGTCGAAGGCGATGAGCATCATGAACAGCTTCGTGAACGACATTTTCGAGCGCATCGCGGCCGAGGCGTCTCGCCTGGCGCACTACAACAAGCGCTCGACCATCACGTCCCGCGAGATCCAGACCGCTGTGCGGCTGTTGCTGCCTGGCGAGCTGGCCAAGCACGCCGTGAGCGAGGGCACGAAGGCGGTGACCAAGTACACGAGCTCCAAGTAAGGAGGTGGCTCTGGAATGGAAGGAAGGAGATCCTCCGTTGCGAGAGCGGCAAAACGGCCCTTTTCAGGGCCACCAAATGGCCTTTGCGGGAAGGGCGGAATTGTTGTTGTTTTTGTTTTGTTTTGTGTGTGAGTGGGTGGACGGCGGCAATAGCTACCGCTTTGGTTGCGACGCGACGGGGTGGGGTGGCCGATGCGATGAATAATTTGATTGTTTAGGGGGCGCGTCGCGTGTTGCGGGGTACGGCCACGGTGTGACGTGGAATGGAGGCACGTGCGCACAACTCGTTGTCTGCGAGGGGGGGGGGGGGGGGGTTGAAGTGCGATCGGTGATGTGCCCTTTGGATGGAGGTGCCGGTTAGTTACGTGACGGGTGGAAACGAAACGCGATTGTTGGGAATGTCAGTGTGTAACGACGGCCGTTTGCGGGTCGGTTTGCACGCCATATATGGCGAGGGTGAAATGTGTCTGTAAATGCAGCGTGGAGGCGTGTGAGTGACGTTTAAATGTGAACGCGCAATGAGACACCACTGTGTATTGCATTGTACGGGCGACACGCACGATGATATGTACCTTTCCCCCGACTCTGATTTCGATAGTCGTGTCTGACTGACTGTGTCTGCTTGTGTGCGTACGACGCACGCACACCGACGTCGTCATTGAAGATGCATGCTCGCGTGTCCAGTGCAGTACAGTAGAGTAAGCGCGACGCTAGAAGACGACGGTCGCTTTGGCGAATGTGCGTACACGTGTTTGTGTGTATGTCGGTGATGTGGTCCGATCCGTCGCCTCTGGGAAACTGTCGATCGGCGCGGTACACCGGACGTCTTGAACACCCGTCATACCGTCGGTACACCGTCGCGCTGAGAACGGTTACCGAAAGGTGAACGAACCTCTGATCGGTCGAATGTCTGGGCAGAACGTGAGGAGAGAATGGTGGAGGGAAGGACAGAGGGGAAAAAAAAGAAAAATAGAGAGAGAGAGAGAGAGAGAGAAAACGGAAAAAAAAACCAAACAAAACGGAGAAACGCAGTGTAGAGCAACGGAACGTTCCCGTGTCGGAGGTGTATTGTAGCCGCACTGAAATGCGTGTAACGGCGCGGCGGCGAGTGTCTGCCGTGGTGAACGTTACCTTTGACGGCTGAATTGTGCGTTGCGTTGCTCTTTGCTTTCCCGGATGTGTATGTAACGTAACGTTCGTTGAGATGGTTCTGAGGAAGAATGTACGACAGTGCCCGTGCCGTCTGTGTTCGTGTGCAAAGCCATTGTGTGTGTGTGTGTGTGTGTGTGTGTGTGTGTGTGTGTGTGTGTGTGTGGCGTCCGGGAATGGCGGTGGGCGTGCCCTGCATGTGGCCCGGAAGGCTGTTCGTTTCGCGGTAGTTGTGTGGACGGGGGAGGGGCACGCGTAACGCTGCTGGCATGGCATGGCATTCGGGAGATGGGAGGGGGCAAACGAAGAAAACAAGACGCGGAGGCTATGAAGACGGGGAGGGGCGCGGTGTGGGTGGCTTGCGCTGCGCTCGGCTGGCGCGTGCGGCGTTGTTTTTGTGCAAAAGAAGAGAAAACGAATGGGTTGCCGGGAGGGGGCCGTTGTGGTGTAGCCGCAGACGCGGCTGTCAGTGAACGTGGTGAGACCGACGGATGCGGGAGGGGCGGGGGCGGGGAAAACACTAGAAGAAGGAGAAAAACGCTGCTGCAACCAACATAAAATGAGGCCTTTTGTAACCTGCCAGCAACAAAACAACAACAACAAAAAAAAAAAAAAAGGGTCTATCAACATTGAATGTAAATGGAAATGGACCCAAGTGTAACCTCCCCGCACAAATAGTCGTTAAGTAAGTGAGTGAGTGAATGATGATAAAAAATGTGCCAGAATGTTGTTAACGTCCCTAGAAAATGAACGAACGAAGATTGACGAGAAACGCGCGATAATATGATGAATGGAAATAATGAACCATGAACATCTCAACAGACATAATTGAAAACCCGATAAACGTTGTAAGGGCAGCGCTGGCTGACCTTCGGCCCTGTGTATTCTGAAACGTCCCCCTTTGAACAACCAATGTATACAAAACTGTGCTTAAACTGACACACAATATTTTTGAGCGCAACGCAATCTTGACTATCAAAGATCCCTGCAAAAGAATGGCCCTGAGAAACATTAAAGTACACCTGTCGGAAATCACTTACCTCACAAAAAGCTTCATTACTCGAACTACTGCAATACAGCGAGCACCACTGCTGCCAGCTAAATAAGAGATTCCAAACTACGGAGGGCACTAACTACCGATGGGGATAGTTAGCAAAGTAAAGATGTTTCATAGAGAACAACAAACAATGTATTTACCCTTAATATCATCACCAGTCATAATATATGTAATTTGAAAAGTCCGCCATCTCTGTCCTCACGTGCACCAGTGCTGGCGGCTCACCCCTAACTGCGCAACGCTACGCGCTGTTCACATCCAGCTATAGCAGTTCATGACAACAATGCAAACTAGCCACAGACTGCACACAGCACAGGCAGTGATTTTCACGCGGAGCGCTACGTGGCATTACCAATATAAAAATCTAAACAAACAGCGTACGTACAAATTAGAATAAAAAGAGCAAAAGATCGTTACGTCAAAAAACAAAAACAAAAAAGACAAAAGAGAAGAAACAAACTGCATCTATATGTGCTCTTAACTGTAGATACCTGTACACAGCGTCGTGCAATGAATGCCGGCTCACATTTAATTTTGATTGTTGGAGGAAATGCGTAGGAAATATTCTTTAAATGGAAATGAATGGTTGTACTTTAAAAAAAGTTAGTTTGGAAACAAAGTATTATTGGGGCATTTTGTTGTGAAGAAAATAGTTACAATTGACATACAGTATTAGATTTGCGCAATGCAGCTTCATTACCTTACCTGTAATAACAATATGCATCGTCCCGAACGGAGACCAGAGTCGCGAGAAGAGCACGCCGCCGCCCGCTCAGTACAATCGTCCACTCGCTAATACTGTCGACTGACTAGTACCTCTCCCGACCCGCCACATATAGATGGCAACTGTTCCTGCCGACCCGCTACGTGCTACTAGTGTCGTGTGGCGCAGACTAGCGGCGATAAGAAACGCTCTGGTCAGAGATTGTGTCGTGCCTCGCCATCGCTGGTAACGAGTACATACGTGTTTCAGCGCGCGTACCGGAAGACGCAGTGCGGAGCCAGAGACTGTGTTGTCGAGGCCGTCGGCGCAGTGCATGTCGGTCGGTGGAGTGCGTGCGGGAGGGCAGAGAGGCAGCGTCGGCACGGAGATGCACGCACGGGGGCTGCGGCGTGGCGCGTTTGCGGTAGGCGCCTTTGGTGGCAACGGCCGGGACAAGCAGCGGTGTATGGTGTGGTGCGGGCCGGACAGGGGCGGAGGAGGAGGAGGAGGCGGCGGCGCGACGATGGCATTGGGGCGGAAACGGGGACGGGGACGGCGACGGCGGATGTTGAGAGAGAGGCGTCACGCGCGGACCGACACAGACGCACAGATAGATAGATAGATAGATAGATAGATAGGTAGGAAGAAGAAGGGGCGGCCGGTGAGTGGGTGCAATTTAGGCGGTAGACACAAGAGGTCGGCACGGCATTTGCGTGGTGTGGCGTTGTGACGGGGTGTGCTCGCTTGCCTCGTTTTGTTGATGCGCGCAGGAAGATGTGCAGAGCAGCGGCGGGCGGCTCGGTTCGGTTTGGCCCGGCGGGCCGCGCTGTTGTCGCGGACGTGAGCGCCCCCTGGCGGGTGGCCGGAGGCGGCGCGGCGTGTTGGACGTGTGGCTGGCGGCAGTGCAGAATTGCGAGTGGCTGGCGGTGTGGCGGTTGGCGCGTCGGGCGGCCGAGAGAGAGGAGAGGTATGTGTTTGCGGGCGCCTTTGCTGCGCGGCGTCGTGCAGGGAGGGCGGGCGCCTGTCGACTGTGTGTGTGTGTGTGTGTGTACGACGGGAAGGGGGAGGCGGCGGTGGATAGTGCAGTAGTTGTGTCGCGTTGCCACGGGCGTCGGGTGCGGCTGTGCGTAGTGGCGGAAAGGTGTCGGTTGCGGGAAGCGAGGCCGTCGTTGGCGGTGTCGCGTGCCTTCGTGAATCGAGTGGGGCGGGGAAAGGAGCAGCGTGCCGCTGCGTCGCGGCCGTTAGCCAGAGGCTGTGCTTTGATAGTTTTGTGGACGGTTCGTGCGAGGCGATTTGTTGCCTGCCCTATGTTTGTCTGTTGTTTTGGAGACGACGACTGGTTGGTGGCGTGCGCGCGAGCGAAGTGGCGGTGTGCGTTTCCCGTGTCGACTGCCGACTGCCGACTGCCGGCTGGCGACAGGTGCGCCGTCGGTGGGGTGGGTGGCCGGCACAAGTAGAGGCGGCGGCGTCGTTGCGGTGTGTTTGTGTTGTCGGCTGTGTCGGCGACAGCTGTTTGTGCGGTGCGTGTGAATGGTGGTGCAAACGTGTGCTGGCGTTGAGGCTGCGACCGCGGCGTGTTGTTGGTTGATGTTGAACAGCGGCTGTGTGCGGTGGTGGTGTTGCCGCACGTGCATCCGGCCCGGCGCGGAAAGCGCAGTTGCGGCGGCCCTTCGGTGCCAGCCACGTCGCGTGAGCGGCGGGTTGCTCTGGTCGACACGTGGTGCTCTGGTTTGTTGTTTGGTGCCCTTTGGCCGGTGGGTGGTCCGTGTGTCTCGGTATCTGGTCGTGGTCGTGCTGCCCGCCCGTTTGTCGGCGTTGTCTGTGGCTTCGCTTTTGTTTTTGCGGCGTGCCGACGACCCGACGCGACCTTTACACCCAAAGTGTGGCGCCCGAAGGTGAACCAACGTAATCCGACCTCGGCGCTTAAGCTCTAAGCCTAAGCTGAGCGAACCGAACCGAACCTGTAGCGTTGCGTAGCGCGAGGTGAGGTGAGGTGAGGTGAGGTGAGGTGAGGTGAGGTGAGGTGAGGTGAGGTGAGGTGAGGTGAGGTGAGGTGCGGTGAGGTCAGCCTCAGCGCCAAGTAAGCCAAGCTGTCCGGCCGTGAGGTGGGTGGGTAGGTAGGTGCGGCTGCTGCGGCCACCTGACGCCCGACGTGTGTTTGAATGCTTAACCTAAGTTTGAGGCTTAACCCAACCCAAGTGGCCTTAACCTAACCTAACCTAACCTAACCTAACCTAACCTAACCTAACCTCGGACGCCCGACGTGTGTTTGAATGCTTTAACCTAAGTTTGACGCTTAACCTAACACCGACGCTTAACCTAACCCAAGTGCCCCTAACCTAACCTTAATGTAACGTAACCTAACCTAACCTGTGACGCCTGACGTGTGTTTTGAATGCTTAACCTAACCCAAGTGCCCTTAACCTAACCCACGTCCACCGAACCTAACCGAGACGTGTGAACCTAATGTCTAACTCGTAACGCGTGATGATGTTGGCTGTCGTGTGTGCTGACGGCAGATTGGGTTGGTCTGTAGTTGCGGATTTCGGTTTGCCTCGGGCGAGGGGTTGGCTCGTAAGCGGCGAGGGGCGCTCCGGCGGAGCATGTTGCTTTGCAGGCGGCGCCCGTTTTTGCGGCGGGCACAATTGAAATTGTTGGGAAACGAACGAAAGGGCTGTGAATGTTGGCGGGCGAGAGGAGGAGGACGTGGCCCGACGGCTGCGGGCCGATCGGGAAACGGTGGGAGGGCGATGGGGCGGCGGAGGTGCGTTTGCACGGCCGTCATCGCCGCACGCCTCCGCTTGTGTGGCTGTGGCGCCGGCCGCGCTGGCCGGGCTGCCGCGGCGACGGTGTGGGGCTTTTGCCGAAGGTTTGGCCATTGTGGCCGGTCGCCGGCTGGGGCTGTGGGGGCGGCATTTGGGCGTGGGCGGCGATTCTCGGCGGGCCGACCCAGGCTGTAGCGCGCGGTGGCTGCAGTTTGGCCGTGGTTTGCGGCGCTGCCGTGGCGACTGGTTGGCGACTGTGGTGTGGCTGTGTGTAGCCCCATCCTCGGTGGTTTGAAAGGCGCGGGTGGTTGTGGCGCAGGTGTGGGGCTGCTCCGCACAGGCTGTCGGACGTTGGGCGGTAGCAAGCGCGGGAGGCGCGGCGCGGCGGCGCGCAGAGTGGCGGCCGCTCTCTCGGCCGTCCGCGCCCGCCCGCGACACTGGCTGGGCCTGTGGCGCGAGGCGGCTATTCCTCTGCTGTGCGCTCCGCTCGCTGCGTGTCTCCTCTCGCTCTCGCTGCTCGCTGTGTTGTGTGTTAACGCGCGTCGTCGAAATGGCAGATCAGGCGGCTACGAACGAGACTGCTGCGGCACCCGCCGCCACCGGCACTACGAAGAAGGCAAAGTCTGCGTCGTCTGCGAAGAAGCCGCGCGCCAAGCCTGCGCACCCGCGCACCTCTGAGATGGTGACGGCCGCCATCAAGAGTCTGAAGGAGCGCGGCGGATCGTCGCTGCAGGCGATCAAGAAGTACATTGCCGCGCACTACAAGCTGGACGCGGAGAAGCTGGCGCCGTTTATCAAGAAGTACCTCAAGTCGGCCGTGGTGGCGGGCGAGCTGGTGCAGACGAAGGGGAAGGGCGCGTCCGGCTCTTTCAAGCTTGCCGGCGCCGGCGGCGGGGCGGCTGAGGGCGGCAAGGCTCGTGCTGGCGGTGCCAAGAAGAAGCGCGCCGCTCCGGCCAGCAAGGAGAAGAAGGGCGCCCGTGCGGCCGGCGCAAAGAAGGCTGGTGGCGTGAAGGCGGCGACTGGTCGGAAGGCGGGCGCCGCCAAGAAGGCGTCTGCGGCGTCGGCCGCTCCCGCCGGTGCGAAGAAGGCGGCTGCTGCCAAGCCGGCCAAGGCCAAGTCGCCGTCGAAGGCGAAGAAGGCCGCCAAGGTTCCGACGAAGAAGCCGAAGGCGCCGCGCCCGAAGAAGGCGACGACGCCGTCTAAGGCGAAGGCTTCGCCCAAGAAGAAGAAGTAGAGAGGAATGGGAAAGGAAGGGTTGGCGGTTGACTCCGTCGTCCGCACCCCCCGTCCCCGTCGTCTAGTGGCGCGCAACAGACGCGCGGCCCAAAACGGCCCTTCTCAGGGCCATCAAAGCACGTCTGGAAGGTTTTGATTGTCGTGTTTGTGTTGCGGTGTGGTTGTGTCGTCTGGCGTTTCTGTATGCCCGTGTGTGGATACTGTTTGCGTGCCGTGGTGGTTGGATTGCGGGGGGTCGGTGGCGGGTGCGGGCGGCGGTAGCGGTTGATTGTCGCCGTTTTTTTTGTTTTTTGGTCGCGGCCGGCCGACGGTTGGTTTTGTGTCATGTTGTTTGAATACTTTGGTTTGCCTGCCTGCCGTCTTCTCGGATGTGTCTTGTCTTGTGTGTGTGTTCTTGCAACGGGGGCGGGGGACGTTGAGATGTGGAAAGGGTCGGTGGCGTTGGACGTGCCTGGCTTTTTGTGTTTGTTTTTCTTTTCTTTTCGAAACGAAGCGGCGGCCGGCCGTGTGGTTGACGGCGTCGGCCGATGGGGTATTGTGCGCTTTGAGCGCCGCGCCGGGGAGGGATGATGTTGTTGATTGTTGCGCGCGCCAGCAAGCTGGCAGAGGAGAGCGGCTGTGGCGGACGGACGGGAAGTGGAAGTGGTGTTTTGTCTTTCGTTCGTTCTGTGGTTGTGGGGCGAGAGGCGACCGACAAAGTTTGCTCGCGACGGAGTGATGTTAGTGGCCCTGAAAAGGGCCGTTTTGTTTGTTGCGTGCGCGGGCGGTGCCCAGCGGCTGGCGCGGTGTTTAGGCGCGCTCGCCGCGGATGCGGCGCGCGAGCTGGATGTCCTTGGGCATGATGGTGACGCGCTTGGCGTGGATTGCGCACAGGTTGGTGTCTTCGAAGAGGCCGACGAGGTAGGCCTCGCTGGCCTCCTGCAGGGCCATGACCGCGGAGCTCTGGAAGCGCAGGTCGGTCTTGAAGTCCTGGGCGATCTCGCGCACTAGGCGCTGGAATGGCAGCTTGCGGATGAGCAGCTCTGTGCTCTTCTGGTAGCGCCTGATTTCTCGCAGGGCGACGGTGCCCGGCCTGTAGCGGTGGGGCTTCTTGACGCCGCCGGTGGCGGGCGCGCTCTTCCTCGCCGCCTTGGTGGCGAGCTGTTTGCGCGGCGCCTTTCCGCCGGTGGACTTGCGGGCCGTTTGCTTTGTGCGGGCCATAGCGGTAGCGGAGCGGCGTGGAGGCGAGCGAGGTGCTGCGTCGGGTGCTGCCTTGACGACACGGGCGCGCGCCAGCCTTTTTTTTTTTTAATATAGGATGGGGCCCCTCCACGCCCGCACCAACGTGGTGACCAAACCAAAAGTTCTACTGTCACCTCCGTAAGCATGTTAGTATTTGAATCAGGCGTCACAGGATGCAGGCTGTGATGTTATCCATGCGTCTGGGTAAGACTACTCATTAACATGGTCCATCGGAGATAGATAGTGGTCGAAAACGATCGAAGGGTAGCGGTTGTAAGAGCAGAGGGAAAAAAGTGCCAAGGCCAGCGCCAAGGGAAAAAAACCTCTGCGACAGTAGGACGGGTAATAAGGGCAGTAGCGGCTTGCTAGCTGCGACAGAGCATGCAAGGTGAGGAGTGGTTAGCGTGAGGTACCGTGCAACGTTACCTATGTACTGCGTGGTCGTGTCGTTAGCTGGGTCAGTCCGGTGCTGCGGCTGGGCTCGCTAGAAGTCTCCTGGGCCGGCGGCGGTGGCTTACTCCCTGTAACATAAAAGTTCGGCGCGGCAGCTTGGCGACGCTTGTGCGATGAAGACTGCCCTATTAGCTTTTGCACCTTTCACCTGCGGTGCTGCTGGGGCAACCGCTGGGATAGGCGCAGGTACGACTGCGCTGTGGCCTTGGGCGAAGACTGCACGCAGTTGCCTCAAGGCCTCTTCCTTCTCTGCAGCCAAGGCGGCTGCGAAGGCAGCCCTCTCCGCCGCCATGACGGCTTTGAGGGCTGCTGTGGCCTCCTTCACGGCGGCCCCGAGGTCGAGGTCGCACTTCTTCGCGGGAGGGCGAGCTGCGTCCTGGCTGCCCGTTTCCGAGCGGCCGTCCCTGCCCCTGGCAGGTGGATCTGCTGCTGCGCCGTTCCTCAGCTGCGCCGGGCTGTTCTGCGCCCTACGCCGTTTCCGACGTCGTCTTCTCTTCTGCTGCTGCGTCGGTAAGGCCGCGGCCGCTTCGCCGCCCCCGGCACGGCTGCGACTTGAGAAAGCCGCACAACCGCGCCAACTGGCGACGTGCGGGCCGCCACACCGGACACAAGTCGGCAAAGCGTTGCTGCCGCGGTCGCAGGCGCGGCTGTCGTGCTCGCCTGAGCACTTGACGCACCGCGCTGCGTTGCGGCAATACTTCGCTACATGGCCCTCGCCCTGGCACCTGAAGCACTGGGGCAGAGGGTCCATGGCGGTCGGGAGAGCCTCCGTCGTCACCGGGAAGCCCAGCAACTTCCGCAAGTCGAAGATGTCACTCCCGCCGTCGACCGTTTGCACGGTCACGGCATAGAGCGGCGCCCTCTTCCTGTTGGTCCGGTTGTGCAACCTTGCGGTTGCGCAACCAAACCCGGCTCGCAGCAGCCCTTCCCGGACCGCTGCCTCGTCACAGCACCAAGGCAACCCCCTGAGGAGTGCCTTGGTCGTCTTCACCCTTCCCACGGAAGGTACCTTATCACGCGCCGGCGGTGCGTCGACGACGTGGTCGGCCACTGCGACCTTGATCGCCCTGTGGTCGGCCACGTTTGCAGCTCGAACGCAGATCAGCGAGTCTGTATCGACAGACTCGTAGACCACCTCGTTCCGAGCGCAATTCGTGATGGTGTCGAACAGCGCTGTCCACGCGCCTTTGCACTTGACGTACAAAGGGGGAGCAGGCCGCGACTCGTCTTCACGGGAGTTCCTCGCATGGTCGGCAGACTCGGTGAGTCGCACAACCGAAGGACCCTTCGTAGCGGCAGGTTTCCTCTGCGCACCCTTCTTTCCCATGCTGCGAGGCGCGGAACACGACAATTTGCACGCGTTGTAATAACAACGCACGACAATCTGCTCTCCGCGGCGCCCACAGCACAGAAAACCTCTTCACGAGCTCTCAACGGCCGAGTAGGCTAAGCGCGCAACGGCAGCGATGCGCTCGCCTCGCCAGCTCAGGCCCGGTCTGCCCGCGCGCGCGCCAGCCACCGTGGTGCGCTTATATGCCCTCGGTTGCGCGTGGTGGGGGGAGGGCGGGCCAGAGTCTATATAGGGGGGCTGGCGCGTGCGCCGGGCGCACATTGCTACTGTCACCGCGCACGTCACGCTATGGCTGTACAGCAGTTTGCCGCCGCACTCGAAGTTCTCCTCCACGCGTTGGGGTTCACCGGCCGCCGCCCACGTCCGCCACGGCGCAGGCGAACGCAGCAGCATCGGATGGGCCTCCAGTGCTACAATTGCCAGCAACTGGGGCATGCCGCGCGGGAGTGCACGAACGCCGTCGCGTGCTTGAAGTGCGCGGCGGCTCACGACACTCGCCGCTGTACGAAGCCTCGAGGTTCCGCCAGCAGGTGCGTGAACTGTGGCGGGTCGCACGCCGCAAATTCGCGTAGCTGCGGCTACCTTCGGGAGTTTCGCCGTCTGTCCGCCGCACCACGTCCTGCGGCGGCGTCCACGACCACGTCGGCCGCCCCGCCCCCCCGCTCCGGCGTGGGGTGCGAGCCGCGCCGTCTTGAAGCCGCCACCGACCACGCTCTGGCCGGCTTCCAAGCCGCCTTTGCGGCCGAACGGGCCGCGCTGAAAGAAGAGCTCACGGCCGTCCATCGCCAGCTCCAGCAGCTGCGCGATGAGCTGCGAGCCGTCAAGAAGATGTCGGCGGTTTCCGCCGCCACCCCCCCCGTGCCTCGGCCGGCGGGGGTCGATGCGGCCACGCAGGCAACCGCCGCCCCGTCCCCTGCCGCGACGCAAGTGGTTGCGCCTATGGACACCGATGACGTGCCGCCGCCGCCGTCCCACTCTGTTACGACGCCTGCCGACCACCGTGCTGTGCCAATGAACGACTCCTCCCCTGTGGAGCAGTCGCTCGTCAAGAGGTTGCAGCGCCACACGAAGACGTCGGCGGTTCCTGCCGCCGCCCCCGCCGTGAGCCGTCCGGTGAGGGTCGACGCGACCACGCCAACATCCGCCGCTCCCCCTCCCGCAGCAATGCAGGAGGTGGCGCCCATGGAAACGGAGGATGTGCCGCCAGCGCTGCCCCCCTCCGGGGTGGCAGCCGCAAGGAAGGGCGCCCAGCCGCCTCCTGACTCCACGCTCGTCGGGAAGCCAGCGCAGAAGAGGAGGATTAGCCTCCCATTCCCCGACAGGTATAATGTTCAGGTCATCCTGAAGGACTTAGCCGCGGCTCTGAAGAACGGGTCCTACCTCTATACCGACCAACCCTACCCCTTCACCCCGCCAGACCAACCCATACCACCACTGCCCCATCGACCGCTCCACCTTCGCACGTACAAGTACCGCTGCGTATTTTCGGAAGTGATCAATAAGAAGGAACTGACCTTGATAAACTCCCACCCCATCTTCACGCCTTCCCAGTGGGACGATCTAGTGGACGTTATAGACTTGTTCGTGAAGGAAGAGTTCCGGTCTGGTAGGAGGAAGCCGACCCCTGAAGCCCTGGAAGCCATTGCAGAAATCGAACGTAACCAGCGACGGTTCCAGTAATGTAATGCGAGGCCATCACCAGTGTAGCGGGACCCCTGCAAACCCCACCGGCCCGTCATTTCGGCCGTTCGTTTTCCACTTCTCTTACTATCTCTCTCACTATCCTTTCATCTTTCTTTTATTTAAAAAAAAAAAAAAAAAAAAAAAAAAAAAAAAAAAAAAAAAAAAAAAAAAACCAGCACAAGTCAAGCAGAAGAAACACCCGCCATGTTATCCCGTAGCATCACCCCGCCATTTCAGAAGGAGAAGCGCGTAAGCGCTAGAACTTCGTTTCCGGAAGAGGGTCCATCCCTCAGCAATGTGCGAAGTGCGCCGGGCGCAGACCGTAGCCGACTCGCTAGCGCCGGGTGAGGAGCCAGCCGCTGCAGCAGACGTTTTGCTTTGCCTTGAGCTTTTTGAGGATTTAGAAGAGATGACTGGCCGCGGCAAGGGAGGAAAGGGGCTCGGCAAGGGTGGCGCCAAGCGGCACCGCAAGGTGTTGCGCGACAACATCCAGGGCATCACGAAGCCCGCGATCCGCCGCCTGGCTCGCAGGGGCGGCGTGAAGCGCATCTCTGGTCTGATCTACGAGGAGACCCGCGGAGTGCTGAAGGTGTTCCTGGAGAACGTGATCCGCGACGCGGTGACGTACACTGAGCACGCCAAGCGCAAGACTGTGACGGCCATGGACGTGGTGTACGCCCTGAAGAGGCAGGGGCGCACCCTGTACGGTTTCGGCGGTTAGGCGCGTCGCAGCCGGTGTGCTGTGCCGCGTTGGCCTTCCCGCGGCCGTGGGAGAGACGAAAACGGCCCTTTTCAGGGCCACCACACTGTTCGGAAATTGAAAAGTGCGAAAGAGTCTGTGTTGTTGCTGCGTGTGTTGCCTGCCTTCTTTCTTTCATTCTTCATTTCGTTTGCGTTTGACTGACGTGACGTGACTGGGAGGAAAGGAAAGGAAGCGGGTCTTGTGGCTGTGTGTGTGTGTGTGTGTGTGTGTGTGTGTGCGAGAGAGGGCGTTGTGTGTTTGTTTTGTTTATCGATCGATGGAGACGCCGGGCTGTGTGTTGTTGTTGTTGTTGTTGTGCGAGAGGCGGTGAATATTTGCGTGGTTTTGGCTGTGTGTTTGCGGCGGCGTTGGAGTTGCCGAGGCAAGGCGTGCCCATAGGCGGCCGGATCAGCTGTTTCGTTTGTATGGGGCGCGCGGGAGTGGAGGGCGGTGTGTCGACGCGCTCGTTGAACAGTGGTGATTATTGCTGTCGTTGTCGTTTGGAAGGCGACTGTGCGTGCGTGGAGGTGCTTGAGGCAAACGAAACAAAACAAGAGAAATGTGTGTGTGTGTGTGTGTGTGTGTGTGTGTGTGTGTGTGTGTGTTGGGCCACACGGGCTGTGGACGACAAGATGGCGGCGGCTCTTCTTTGTTGTTCTCTCTTTTAAGTCCTCTACCGTTAGAGGGGGAGTTGGTGGAGGTTATTGTCGCCTGTGGACATTTGCTCCTCTTTTCTGTGTGTTGTTCTTATCTTTGGTAGTGTGCTTTTTCGGACGTTGCTGTTTGTTGAGAGTGATTATGTGTTCTGTTTGTGCTACTGCTGGAGTAGCGACTCGGGTCTTGCACATCTGTCCCTGTGGTGTTCATATTGCCCAAGGGTCAAGACGTAATAGTCATTTTCGGAATTCCGCGCGGTGGCGTAGAACGCTTCTGCCAGGGCGCGGAATCGTGTTGTGGGTGGTTCTAGGCAGGTCTGCCGCGGGGACGTGTAAGGCCCGTCGTAGAGCGCTCTGCTTTGGACCCTTCTGTAGGCGATGCATCGTCGATCTGGCTGCATAGCCCCATACAGGGCGCGCATATTTCCAGTATCGCTACCCCTGTTGCGGGGTCGAGGGAACAGGGGTACAGGATCTGCATCCTGGCGTGAGCGTTTGTGCCAAGTTCCCCTATGTGACACTTCGCTGTCAGGCGTGACACCGAGGTACCTCGCAGAATATCTCCCCCTGCAATCGTAGCAGTTGGTATGGTCTTGTTGCCGGCGGCGGCTGTGGAAGTGAAGTTAAAGTAAAGTAAAGCAAAGCGCGGCGAGGACGACTGAAATTTTGCTTTGGACGTAGGTTTGTGTGGTGGCCCTGAAAAGGGCCGATTGTTGTGAGCCGAGCCGGGCCGGCAAAGCGCGTTGCGTGCAGGGGAGCACGCAGCGCTGCTGGGCGGCGGGTCCGCGTGCCGATTGCCTGGCCTCTCTGTTTAGGCCTTCTTCTCGGTCTTCTTTGGCAGCAGGACGGCCTGGATGTTGGGCAGGACACCACCCTGTGCGATGGTGACGCCCGACAGGAGCTTGTTGAGCTCCTCGTCGTTGCGGATGGCAAGCTGCAGGTGGCGCGGGATGATGCGCGTCTTCTTGTTGTCGCGGGCCGCGTTTCCGGCCAGCTCGAGCACCTCAGCCGCGAGGTACTCCATGACGGCGGCGAGGTAGACGGGCGCCCCGGCGCCGACGCGCTCGGCGTAGTTTCCCTTGCGCAGGAGGCGGTGGATTCTGCCGACCGGGAACTGGAGCCCGGCCCTGCTTGAGCGGGACTTTGACTTGCCCTTGACTTTGCCTCCCTTTCCGCGTCCGGACATGGCGATGCGCTGTGGTGTAAAAACGAGACGAGACGAAGGACGGTGCGAGCCGCAGCGAGTCGAGCAGCGGAGTGGCGGCGCCGCCAGGGGTGGGGGTCCTTTATGCTCTCGGGTGCGGCGGCCGGTTGCGCTCGCGGCCCATTGGTCGGCGGCCGCAACGGGGCGAGCTGGTAAAGGTGCGGCGGCGGGGCGCGCTGGGTGCCACTGTGTGGGGAGACGCTGACTAGAGCGGAGCGCTTGCTGCTGGTGTTGCTGCCGTACGTTCACGTTCTTGTTTGAGATGCCGCCCAAGACTAGCGGGAAGGCCGCCAAGAAGGCTGGCAAGGCGCAGAAGAACATTTCGAAGGGCGACAAGAAGAAGAAGCGCAAGAGGAAGGAGAGCTATGCCATCTACATCTACAAGGTGCTGAAGCAGGTGCACCCTGACACGGGCATCTCGTCGAAGGCGATGAGCATCATGAACAGCTTCGTGAACGACATTTTCGAGCGCATCGCGGCCGAGGCGTCTCGCCTGGCGCACTACAACAAGCGCTCGACCATCACGTCCCGCGAGATCCAGACCGCTGTGCGGCTGTTGCTGCCTGGCGAGCTGGCCAAGCACGCCGTGAGCGAGGGCACGAAGGCGGTGACCAAGTACACGAGCTCCAAGTAAGGAGGTGGCTCTGGAATGGAAGGAAGGAGATCCTCCGTTGCGAGAGCGGCAAAACGGCCCTTTTCAGGGCCACCAAATGGCCTTTGCGGGAAGGGCGGAATTGTTGTTGTTTTTGTTTTGTTTTGTGTGTGAGTGGGTGGACGGCGGCAATAGCTACCGCTTTGGTTGCGACGCGACGGGGTGGGGTGGCCGATGCGATGAATAATTTGATTGTTTAGGGGGCGCGTCGCGTGTTGCGGGGTACGGCCACGGTGTGACGTGGAATGGAGGCACGTGCGCACAACTCGTTGTCTGCGAGGGGGGGGGGGGGGGGTTGAAGTGCGATCGGTGATGTGCCCTTTGGATGGAGGTGCCGGTTAGTTACGTGACGGGTGGAAACGAAACGCGATTGTTGGGAATGTCAGTGTGTAACGACGGCCGTTTGCGGGTCGGTTTGCACGCCATATATGGCGAGGGTGAAATGTGTCTGTAAATGCAGCGTGGAGGCGTGTGAGTGACGTTTAAATGTGAACGCGCAATGAGACACCACTGTGTATTGCATTGTACGGGCGACACGCACGATGATATGTACCTTTCCCCCGACTCTGATTTCGATAGTCGTGTCTGACTGACTGTGTCTGCTTGTGTGCGTACGACGCACGCACACCGACGTCGTCATTGAAGATGCATGCTCGCGTGTCCAGTGCAGTACAGTAGAGTAAGCGCGACGCTAGAAGACGACGGTCGCTTTGGCGAATGTGCGTACACGTGTTTGTGTGTATGTCGGTGATGTGGTCCGATCCGTCGCCTCTGGGAAACTGTCGATCGGCGCGGTACACCGGACGTCTTGAACACCCGTCATACCGTCGGTACACCGTCGCGCTGAGAACGGTTACCGAAAGGTGAACGAACCTCTGATCGGTCGAATGTCTGGGCAGAACGTGAGGAGAGAATGGTGGAGGGAAGGACAGAGGGGAAAAAAAAGAAAAATAGAGAGAGAGAGAGAGAGAGAGAAAACGGAAAAAAAAAACCAAACAAAACGGAGAAACGCAGTGTAGAGCAACGGAACGTTCCCGTGTCGGAGGTGTATTGTAGCCGCACTGAAATGCGTGTAACGGCGCGGCGGCGAGTGTCTGCCGTGGTGAACGTTACCTTTGACGGCTGAATTGTGCGTTGCGTTGCTCTTTGCTTTCCCGGATGTGTATGTAACGTAACGTTCGTTGAGATGGTTCTGAGGAAGAATGTACGACAGTGCCCGTGCCGTCTGTGTTCGTGTGCAAAGCCATTGTGTGTGTGTGTGTGTGTGTGTGTGTGTGTGTGTGTGTGTGTGTGTGTGGCGTCCGGGAATGGCGGTGGGCGTGCCCTGCATGTGGCCCGGAAGGCTGTTCGTTTCGCGGTAGTTGTGTGGACGGGGGAGGGGCACGCGTAACGCTGCTGGCATGGCATGGCATTCGGGAGATGGGAGGGGGCAAACGAAGAAAACAAGACGCGGAGGCTATGAAGACGGGGAGGGGCGCGGTGTGGGTGGCTTGCGCTGCGCTCGGCTGGCGCGTGCGGCGTTGTTTTTGTGCAAAAGAAGAGAAAACGAATGGGTTGCCGGGAGGGGGCCGTTGTGGTGTAGCCGCAGACGCGGCTGTCAGTGAACGTGGTGAGACCGACGGATGCGGGAGGGGCGGGGGCGGGGAAAACACTAGAAGAAGGAGAAAAACGCTGCTGCAACCAACATAAAATGAGGCCTTTTGTAACCTGCCAGCAACAAAACAACAACAACAAAAAAAAAAAAAAAGGGTCTATCAACATTGAATGTAAATGGAAATGGACCCAAGTGTAACCTCCCCGCACAAATAGTCGTTAAGTAAGTGAGTGAGTGAATGATGATAAAAAATGTGCCAGAATGTTGTTAACGTCCCTAGAAAATGAACGAACGAAGATTGACGAGAAACGCGCGATAATATGATGAATGGAAATAATGAACCATGAACATCTCAACAGACATAATTGAAAACCCGATAAACGTTGTAAGGGCAGCGCTGGCTGACCTTCGGCCCTGTGTATTCTGAAACGTCCCCCTTTGAACAACCAATGTATACAAAACTGTGCTTAAACTGACACACAATATTTTTGAGCGCAACGCAATCTTGACTATCAAAGATCCCTGCAAAAGAATGGCCCTGAGAAACATTAAAGTACACCTGTCGGAAATCACTTACCTCACAAAAAGCTTCATTACTCGAACTACTGCAATACAGCGAGCACCACTGCTGCCAGCTAAATAAGAGATTCCAAACTACGGAGGGCACTAACTACCGATGGGGATAGTTAGCAAAGTAAAGATGTTTCATAGAGAACAACAAACAATGTATTTACCCTTAATATCATCACCAGTCATAATATATGTAATTTGAAAAGTCCGCCATCTCTGTCCTCACGTGCACCAGTGCTGGCGGCTCACCCCTAACTGCGCAACGCTACGCGCTGTTCACATCCAGCTATAGCAGTTCATGACAACAATGCAAACTAGCCACAGACTGCACACAGCACAGGCAGTGATTTTCACGCGGAGCGCTACGTGGCATTACCAATATAAAAATCTAAACAAACAGCGTACGTACAAATTAGAATAAAAAGAGCAAAAGATCGTTACGTCAAAAAACAAAAACAAAAAAGACAAAAGAGAAGAAACAAACTGCATCTATATGTGCTCTTAACTGTAGATACCTGTACACAGCGTCGTGCAATGAATGCCGGCTCACATTTAATTTTGATTGTTGGAGGAAATGCGTAGGAAATATTCTTTAAATGGAAATGAATGGTTGTACTTTAAAAAAAGTTAGTTTGGAAACAAAGTATTATTGGGGCATTTTGTTGTGAAGAAAATAGTTACAATTGACATACAGTATTAGATTTGCGCAATGCAGCTTCATTACCTTACCTGTAATAACAATATGCATCGTCCCGAACGGAGACCAGAGTCGCGAGAAGAGCACGCCGCCGCCCGCTCAGTACAATCGTCCACTCGCTAATACTGTCGACTGACTAGTACCTCTCCCGACCCGCCACATATAGATGGCAACTGTTCCTGCCGACCCGCTACGTGCTACTAGTGTCGTGTGGCGCAGACTAGCGGCGATAAGAAACGCTCTGGTCAGAGATTGTGTCGTGCCTCGCCATCGCTGGTAACGAGTACATACGTGTTTCAGCGCGCGTACCGGAAGACGCAGTGCGGAGCCAGAGACTGTGTTGTCGAGGCCGTCGGCGCAGTGCATGTCGGTCGGTGGAGTGCGTGCGGGAGGGCAGAGAGGCAGCGTCGGCACGGAGATGCACGCACGGGGGCTGCGGCGTGGCGCGTTTGCGGTAGGCGCCTTTGGTGGCAACGGCCGGGACAAGCAGCGGTGTATGGTGTGGTGCGGGCCGGACAGGGGCGGAGGAGGAGGAGGAGGCGGCGGCGCGACGATGGCATTGGGGCGGAAACGGGGACGGGGACGGCGACGGCGGATGTTGAGAGAGAGGCGTCACGCGCGGACCGACACAGACGCACAGATAGATAGATAGATAGATAGATAGATAGGTAGGAAGAAGAAGGGGCGGCCGGTGAGTGGGTGCAATTTAGGCGGTAGACACAAGAGGTCGGCACGGCATTTGCGTGGTGTGGCGTTGTGACGGGGTGTGCTCGCTTGCCTCGTTTTGTTGATGCGCGCAGGAAGATGTGCAGAGCAGCGGCGGGCGGCTCGGTTCGGTTTGGCCCGGCGGGCCGCGCTGTTGTCGCGGACGTGAGCGCCCCCTGGCGGGTGGCCGGAGGCGGCGCGGCGTGTTGGACGTGTGGCTGGCGGCAGTGCAGAATTGCGAGTGGCTGGCGGTGTGGCGGTTGGCGCGTCGGGCGGCCGAGAGAGAGGAGAGGTATGTGTTTGCGGGCGCCTTTGCTGCGCGGCGTCGTGCAGGGAGGGCGGGCGCCTGTCGACTGTGTGTGTGTGTGTGTGTGTACGACGGGAAGGGGGAGGCGGCGGTGGATAGTGCAGTAGTTGTGTCGCGTTGCCACGGGCGTCGGGTGCGGCTGTGCGTAGTGGCGGAAAGGTGTCGGTTGCGGGAAGCGAGGCCGTCGTTGGCGGTGTCGCGTGCCTTCGTGAATCGAGTGGGGCGGGGAAAGGAGCAGCGTGCCGCTGCGTCGCGGCCGTTAGCCAGAGGCTGTGCTTTGATAGTTTTGTGGACGGTTCGTGCGAGGCGATTTGTTGCCTGCCCTATGTTTGTCTGTTGTTTTGGAGACGACGACTGGTTGGTGGCGTGCGCGCGAGCGAAGTGGCGGTGTGCGTTTCCCGTGTCGACTGCCGACTGCCGACTGCCGGCTGGCGACAGGTGCGCCGTCGGTGGGGTGGGTGGCCGGCACAAGTAGAGGCGGCGGCGTCGTTGCGGTGTGTTTGTGTTGTCGGCTGTGTCGGCGACAGCTGTTTGTGCGGTGCGTGTGAATGGTGGTGCAAACGTGTGCTGGCGTTGAGGCTGCGACCGCGGCGTGTTGTTGGTTGATGTTGAACAGCGGCTGTGTGCGGTGGTGGTGTTGCCGCACGTGCATCCGGCCCGGCGCGGAAAGCGCAGTTGCGGCGGCCCTTCGGTGCCAGCCACGTCGCGTGAGCGGCGGGTTGCTCTGGTCGACACGTGGTGCTCTGGTTTGTTGTTTGGTGCCCTTTGGCCGGTGGGTGGTCCGTGTGTCTCGGTATCTGGTCGTGGTCGTGCTGCCCGCCCGTTTGTCGGCGTTGTCTGTGGCTTCGCTTTTGTTTTTGCGGCGTGCCGACGACCCGACGCGACCTTTACACCCAAAGTGTGGCGCCCGAAGGTGAACCAACGTAATCCGACCTCGGCGCTTAAGCTCTAAGCCTAAGCTGAGCGAACCGAACCGAACCTGTAGCGTTGCGTAGCGCGAGGTGAGGTGAGGTGAGGTGAGGTGAGGTGAGGTGAGGTGAGGTGAGGTGAGGTGAGGTGAGGTGAGGTGAGGTGCGGTGAGGTCAGCCTCAGCGCCAAGTAAGCCAAGCTGTCCGGCCGTGAGGTGGGTGGGTAGGTAGGTGCGGCTGCTGCGGCCACCTGACGCCCGACGTGTGTTTGAATGCTTAACCTAAGTTTGAGGCTTAACCCAACCCAAGTGGCCTTAACCTAACCTAACCTAACCTAACCTAACCTAACCTAACCTAACCTCGGACGCCCGACGTGTGTTTGAATGCTTTAACCTAAGTTTGACGCTTAACCTAACACCGACGCTTAACCTAACCCAAGTGCCCCTAACCTAACCTTAATGTAACGTAACCTAACCTAACCTGTGACGCCTGACGTGTGTTTTGAATGCTTAACCTAACCCAAGTGCCCTTAACCTAACCCACGTCCACCGAACCTAACCGAGACGTGTGAACCTAATGTCTAACTCGTAACGCGTGATGATGTTGGCTGTCGTGTGTGCTGACGGCAGATTGGGTTGGTCTGTAGTTGCGGATTTCGGTTTGCCTCGGGCGAGGGGTTGGCTCGTAAGCGGCGAGGGGCGCTCCGGCGGAGCATGTTGCTTTGCAGGCGGCGCCCGTTTTTGCGGCGGGCACAATTGAAATTGTTGGGAAACGAACGAAAGGGCTGTGAATGTTGGCGGGCGAGAGGAGGAGGACGTGGCCCGACGGCTGCGGGCCGATCGGGAAACGGTGGGAGGGCGATGGGGCGGCGGAGGTGCGTTTGCACGGCCGTCATCGCCGCACGCCTCCGCTTGTGTGGCTGTGGCGCCGGCCGCGCTGGCCGGGCTGCCGCGGCGACGGTGTGGGGCTTTTGCCGAAGGTTTGGCCATTGTGGCCGGTCGCCGGCTGGGGCTGTGGGGGCGGCATTTGGGCGTGGGCGGCGATTCTCGGCGGGCCGACCCAGGCTGTAGCGCGCGGTGGCTGCAGTTTGGCCGTGGTTTGCGGCGCTGCCGTGGCGACTGGTTGGCGACTGTGGTGTGGCTGTGTGTAGCCCCATCCTCGGTGGTTTGAAAGGCGCGGGTGGTTGTGGCGCAGGTGTGGGGCTGCTCCGCACAGGCTGTCGGACGTTGGGCGGTAGCAAGCGCGGGAGGCGCGGCGCGGCGGCGCGCAGAGTGGCGGCCGCTCTCTCGGCCGTCCGCGCCCGCCCGCGACACTGGCTGGGCCTGTGGCGCCGCGCCGACCTGGAGTGGAGGAACTTTCATCGTGCGACGGATGAAGCTCTTAACCGTTCTCCACGCCGACCCATCTTCCGTGTTGAGCGACCAAGATCTCCCAGCTCAACACGGAAGATGGGTCGGCGTGGAGAACGGTTAAGAGCTTCATCCGTCGCACGATGAAAGTTCCTCCACTCCAGGTCGGCGCGGATTTTGTCAGCGAGCCGAATGCAAAGGCCAACTGCCTGGCCGATGCGTTCGCCGCTAATTTCACACCGATGGAGGACCCAGTCGACGCAGCGCATATTCAACTCGTCAGGGATCGTCTTCCCCGCTACCTTGCGGCGAGGGACCCTGACGACCACATCACGCCGATAGCCGTCGACGAGGTGAAACTGCTGCTGCGTCACCTTCAAGGTCGCAAAGCCGCGGGTCCGGACATGGTGACAAATTCGCTCCTCAGGCAACTCCCAGAAGAAGCAGTGGCCAAACTTACGGAACTCTTCAATGAAGTGCTTCGTACAGAAGAGTTTCCGCAAATTTGGAAGCACGCTGAAATAGTGGCCCTACCAAAACCAGGGAAGGACGCGCGGATGGCAAAAAACTACCGTCCGATTAGCTTGCTGCCGGCGCTATCCAAACTGTTCGAGCGGCTATACATGACGCGCCTCCTGCGTCATATCACCGACGAACAAATTCTGCCTGATGAGCAATTTGGGTTCCGGCGAGGACACTCTGCCACACACCAAGTCCTACGGCTGACTGAGGAAGCGTTCGGAGCAGTTGACCGACGCGAGTATTTCGGTGCTCTTATGCTCGACGTGTCACGCGCCTTTGACTCGGTGTGGCACGAAGGCCTCCTGTACAAGTTGCTTGTACTGGGGGTACCCGTGTCACACGTGAGTCTCCTGCAGACTTACCTGCGGGACAGGACGTTCCACGTTCGGGCAGACAGTGGAATCTCCACGGAGCGCCGGGTACTCGCGGGTGTACCGCAAGGCTCGGTCATCGGCCCGACGCTTTACTCGCTCTACACAGCGGACCTCCCACGTACAGCCGCAGTGAACAACGCCCTGTACGCGGACGATACCGCCGTCTACGGCCGCAGCAGATGCCCCCGAGCTCTACAACGGCGTCTGCAAGCGGCAACCGCGGCGCTAGAAGAATGGGCCACGAAATGGCGTCTGGCTTATAATCCCGAGAAAAGCCAGGCGATCATCATCGCGCTCAGGCATGTTCCGGCAGACCTCGAGCAGCTGACAGTCCGCGGAAGACCAGTACCGTGGAACAACAGTGCCAAGTATCTTGGCGTCACGCTAGACAAGCGTCTAACGTGGCGCCAACACATCGAAGAAGTGAGGAGGAAGGCACTGGGTAGACTGCGCATGTTGTACCCGGTCATCAACCCCACATCATCGCTACCAGCAGACTTAGGTCTCACGTTGTACAAAGCCACCATCAGCCCGCTGTTTGATTATGCAGCGGTGGTGTGGGGCAACGCAGCCGAGACCAACATCCGCCGTCTACAAACGGTCCAAAACAGGGCCCTCAGAACGGTGCTGCATCTTCCGTGGGACTTTAACACCGCGGAACTACACCACGTCGCTGGTGTTCCTTTACTCAGACAGCGGTTCCAACTTGCTGCCCAAGACTTCTACGAGAAGGTCGAAGTATCGCGTAACCCTAAGGTGCGCGATCTCGGCCATCGACCACACTGGCGCGCCACGCTGCGCTGGCCAGATCTCCTTCGCCTGCAGCAATAGTGCCGCGAAGTGAAGCTTTCCTCATGTGATGTTCCAGTGCAGAACAAGACTAAACCTCAAAAAGACTTATACTAACATGGTGCACCCTATTTATGGAAGAAAGAGCGTCAAGCACGCTGAAAACTTCCCCACGAGTGTTAACGCAGAAATGCGTCATACACACACTTATGCACACGCACGCGAGGCGGCTATTCCTCTGCTGTGCGCTCCGCTCGCTGCGTGTCTCCTCTCGCTCTCGCTGCTCGCTGTGTTGTGTGTTAACGCGCGTCGTCGAAATGGCAGATCAGGCGGCTACGAACGAGACTGCTGCGGCACCCGCCGCCACCGGCACTACGAAGAAGGCAAAGTCTGCGTCGTCTGCGAAGAAGCCGCGCGCCAAGCCTGCGCACCCGCGCACCTCTGAGATGGTGACGGCCGCCATCAAGAGTCTGAAGGAGCGCGGCGGATCGTCGCTGCAGGCGATCAAGAAGTACATTGCCGCGCACTACAAGCTGGACGCGGAGAAGCTGGCGCCGTTTATCAAGAAGTACCTCAAGTCGGCCGTGGTGGCGGGCGAGCTGGTGCAGACGAAGGGGAAGGGCGCGTCCGGCTCTTTCAAGCTTGCCGGCGCCGGCGGCGGGGCGGCTGAGGGCGGCAAGGCTCGTGCTGGCGGTGCCAAGAAGAAGCGCGCCGCTCCGGCCAGCAAGGAGAAGAAGGGCGCCCGTGCGGCCGGCGCAAAGAAGGCTGGTGGCGTGAAGGCGGCGACTGGTCGGAAGGCGGGCGCCGCCAAGAAGGCGTCTGCGGCGTCGGCCGCTCCCGCCGGTGCGAAGAAGGCGGCTGCTGCCAAGCCGGCCAAGGCCAAGTCGCCGTCGAAGGCGAAGAAGGCCGCCAAGGTTCCGACGAAGAAGCCGAAGGCGCCGCGCCCGAAGAAGGCGACGACGCCGTCTAAGGCGAAGGCTTCGCCCAAGAAGAAGAAGTAGAGAGGAATGGGAAAGGAAGGGTTGGCGGTTGACTCCGTCGTCCGCACCCCCCGTCCCCGTCGTCTAGTGGCGCGCAACAGACGCGCGGCCCAAAACGGCCCTTCTCAGGGCCATCAAAGCACGTCTGGAAGGTTTTGATTGTCGTGTTTGTGTTGCGGTGTGGTTGTGTCGTCTGGCGTTTCTGTATGCCCGTGTGTGGATACTGTTTGCGTGCCGTGGTGGTTGGATTGCGGGGGGTCGGTGGCGGGTGCGGGCGGCGGTAGCGGTTGATTGTCGCCGTTTTTTTTGTTTTTTGGTCGCGGCCGGCCGACGGTTGGTTTTGTGTCATGTTGTTTGAATACTTTGGTTTGCCTGCCTGCCGTCTTCTCGGATGTGTCTTGTCTTGTGTGTGTGTTCTTGCAACGGGGGCGGGGGACGTTGAGATGTGGAAAGGGTCGGTGGCGTTGGACGTGCCTGGCTTTTTGTGTTTGTTTTTCTTTTCTTTTCGAAACGAAGCGGCGGCCGGCCGTGTGGTTGACGGCGTCGGCCGATGGGGTATTGTGCGCTTTGAGCGCCGCGCCGGGGAGGGATGATGTTGTTGATTGTTGCGCGCGCCAGCAAGCTGGCAGAGGAGAGCGGCTGTGGCGGACGGACGGGAAGTGGAAGTGGTGTTTTGTCTTTCGTTCGTTCTGTGGTTGTGGGGCGAGAGGCGACCGACAAAGTTTGCTCGCGACGGAGTGATGTTAGTGGCCCTGAAAAGGGCCGTTTTGTTTGTTGCGTGCGCGGGCGGTGCCCAGCGGCTGGCGCGGTGTTTAGGCGCGCTCGCCGCGGATGCGGCGCGCGAGCTGGATGTCCTTGGGCATGATGGTGACGCGCTTGGCGTGGATTGCGCACAGGTTGGTGTCTTCGAAGAGGCCGACGAGGTAGGCCTCGCTGGCCTCCTGCAGGGCCATGACCGCGGAGCTCTGGAAGCGCAGGTCGGTCTTGAAGTCCTGGGCGATCTCGCGCACTAGGCGCTGGAATGGCAGCTTGCGGATGAGCAGCTCTGTGCTCTTCTGGTAGCGCCTGATTTCTCGCAGGGCGACGGTGCCCGGCCTGTAGCGGTGGGGCTTCTTGACGCCGCCGGTGGCGGGCGCGCTCTTCCTCGCCGCCTTGGTGGCGAGCTGTTTGCGCGGCGCCTTTCCGCCGGTGGACTTGCGGGCCGTTTGCTTTGTGCGGGCCATAGCGGTAGCGGAGCGGCGTGGAGGCGAGCGAGGTGCTGCGTCGGGTGCTGCCTTGACGACACGGGCGCGCGCCAGCCACCGTGGTGCGCTTATATGCCCTCGGTTGCGCGTGGTGGGGGGAGGGCGGGCCAGAGTCTATATAGGGGGGCTGGCGCGTGCGCCGGGCGCAGACCGTAGCCGACTCGCTAGCGCCGGGTGAGGAGCCAGCCGCTGCAGCAGACGTTTTGCTTTGCCTTGAGCTTTTTGAGGATTTAGAAGAGATGACTGGCCGCGGCAAGGGAGGAAAGGGGCTCGGCAAGGGTGGCGCCAAGCGGCACCGCAAGGTGTTGCGCGACAACATCCAGGGCATCACGAAGCCCGCGATCCGCCGCCTGGCTCGCAGGGGCGGCGTGAAGCGCATCTCTGGTCTGATCTACGAGGAGACCCGCGGAGTGCTGAAGGTGTTCCTGGAGAACGTGATCCGCGACGCGGTGACGTACACTGAGCACGCCAAGCGCAAGACTGTGACGGCCATGGACGTGGTGTACGCCCTGAAGAGGCAGGGGCGCACCCTGTACGGTTTCGGCGGTTAGGCGCGTCGCAGCCGGTGTGCTGTGCCGCGTTGGCCTTCCCGCGGCCGTGGGAGAGACGAAAACGGCCCTTTTCAGGGCCACCACACTGTTCGGAAATTGAAAAGTGCGAAAGAGTCTGTGTTGTTGCTGCGTGTGTTGCCTGCCTTCTTTCTTTCATTCTTCATTTCGTTTGCGTTTGACTGACGTGACGTGACTGGGAGGAAAGGAAAGGAAGCGGGTCTTGTGGCTGTGTGTGTGTGTGTGTGTGTGTGTGTGTGTGCGAGAGAGGGCGTTGTGTGTTTGTTTTGTTTATCGATCGATGGAGACGCCGGGCTGTGTGTTGTTGTTGTTGTTGTTGTGCGAGAGGCGGTGAATATTTGCGTGGTTTTGGCTGTGTGTTTGCGGCGGCGTTGGAGTTGCCGAGGCAAGGCGTGCCCATAGGCGGCCGGATCAGCTGTTTCGTTTGTATGGGGCGCGCGGGAGTGGAGGGCGGTGTGTCGACGCGCTCGTTGAACAGTGGTGATTATTGCTGTCGTTGTCGTTTGGAAGGCGACTGTGCGTGCGTGGAGGTGCTTGAGGCAAACGAAACAAAACAAGAGAAATGTGTGTGTGTGTGTGTGTGTGTGTGTGTGTGTGTGTGTGTGTGTTGGGCCACACGGGCTGTGGACGACAAGATGGCGGCGGCTCTTCTTTGTTGTTCTCTCTTTTAAGTCCTCTACCGTTAGAGGGGGAGTTGGTGGAGGTTATTGTCGCCTGTGGACATTTGCTCCTCTTTTCTGTGTGTTGTTCTTATCTTTGGTAGTGTGCTTTTTCGGACGTTGCTGTTTGTTGAGAGTGATTATGTGTTCTGTTTGTGCTACTGCTGGAGTAGCGACTCGGGTCTTGCACATCTGTCCCTGTGGTGTTCATATTGCCCAAGGGTCAAGACGTAATAGTCATTTTCGGAATTCCGCGCGGTGGCGTAGAACGCTTCTGCCAGGGCGCGGAATCGTGTTGTGGGTGGTTCTAGGCAGGTCTGCCGCGGGGACGTGTAAGGCCCGTCGTAGAGCGCTCTGCTTTGGACCCTTCTGTAGGCGATGCATCGTCGATCTGGCTGCATAGCCCCATACAGGGCGCGCATATTTCCAGTATCGCTACCCCTGTTGCGGGGTCGAGGGAACAGGGGTACAGGATCTGCATCCTGGCGTGAGCGTTTGTGCCAAGTTCCCCTATGTGACACTTCGCTGTCAGGCGTGACACCGAGGTACCTCGCAGAATATCTCCCCCTGCAATCGTAGCAGTTGGTATGGTCTTGTTGCCGGCGGCGGCTGTGGAAGTGAAGTTAAAGTAAAGTAAAGCAAAGCGCGGCGAGGACGACTGAAATTTTGCTTTGGACGTAGGTTTGTGTGGTGGCCCTGAAAAGGGCCGATTGTTGTGAGCCGAGCCGGGCCGGCAAAGCGCGTTGCGTGCAGGGGAGCACGCAGCGCTGCTGGGCGGCGGGTCCGCGTGCCGATTGCCTGGCCTCTCTGTTTAGGCCTTCTTCTCGGTCTTCTTTGGCAGCAGGACGGCCTGGATGTTGGGCAGGACACCACCCTGTGCGATGGTGACGCCCGACAGGAGCTTGTTGAGCTCCTCGTCGTTGCGGATGGCAAGCTGCAGGTGGCGCGGGATGATGCGCGTCTTCTTGTTGTCGCGGGCCGCGTTTCCGGCCAGCTCGAGCACCTCAGCCGCGAGGTACTCCATGACGGCGGCGAGGTAGACGGGCGCCCCGGCGCCGACGCGCTCGGCGTAGTTTCCCTTGCGCAGGAGGCGGTGGATTCTGCCGACCGGGAACTGGAGCCCGGCCCTGCTTGAGCGGGACTTTGACTTGCCCTTGACTTTGCCTCCCTTTCCGCGTCCGGACATGGCGATGCGCTGTGGTGTAAAAACGAGACGAGACGAAGGACGGTGCGAGCCGCAGCGAGTCGAGCAGCGGAGTGGCGGCGCCGCCAGGGGTGGGGGTCCTTTATGCTCTCGGGTGCGGCGGCCGGTTGCGCTCGCGGCCCATTGGTCGGCGGCCGCAACGGGGCGAGCTGGTAAAGGTGCGGCGGCGGGGCGCGCTGGGTGCCACTGTGTGGGGAGACGCTGACTAGAGCGGAGCGCTTGCTGCTGGTGTTGCTGCCGTACGTTCACGTTCTTGTTTGAGATGCCGCCCAAGACTAGCGGGAAGGCCGCCAAGAAGGCTGGCAAGGCGCAGAAGAACATTTCGAAGGGCGACAAGAAGAAGAAGCGCAAGAGGAAGGAGAGCTATGCCATCTACATCTACAAGGTGCTGAAGCAGGTGCACCCTGACACGGGCATCTCGTCGAAGGCGATGAGCATCATGAACAGCTTCGTGAACGACATTTTCGAGCGCATCGCGGCCGAGGCGTCTCGCCTGGCGCACTACAACAAGCGCTCGACCATCACGTCCCGCGAGATCCAGACCGCTGTGCGGCTGTTGCTGCCTGGCGAGCTGGCCAAGCACGCCGTGAGCGAGGGCACGAAGGCGGTGACCAAGTACACGAGCTCCAAGTAAGGAGGTGGCTCTGGAATGGAAGGAAGGAGATCCTCCGTTGCGAGAGCGGCAAAACGGCCCTTTTCAGGGCCACCAAATGGCCTTTGCGGGAAGGGCGGAATTGTTGTTGTTTTTGTTTTGTTTTGTGTGTGAGTGGGTGGACGGCGGCAATAGCTACCGCTTTGGTTGCGACGCGACGGGGTGGGGTGGCCGATGCGATGAATAATTTGATTGTTTAGGGGGCGCGTCGCGTGTTGCGGGGTACGGCCACGGTGTGACGTGGAATGGAGGCACGTGCGCACAACTCGTTGTCTGCGAGGGGGGGGGGGGGGGGTTGAAGTGCGATCGGTGATGTGCCCTTTGGATGGAGGTGCCGGTTAGTTACGTGACGGGTGGAAACGAAACGCGATTGTTGGGAATGTCAGTGTGTAACGACGGCCGTTTGCGGGTCGGTTTGCACGCCATATATGGCGAGGGTGAAATGTGTCTGTAAATGCAGCGTGGAGGCGTGTGAGTGACGTTTAAATGTGAACGCGCAATGAGACACCACTGTGTATTGCATTGTACGGGCGACACGCACGATGATATGTACCTTTCCCCCGACTCTGATTTCGATAGTCGTGTCTGACTGACTGTGTCTGCTTGTGTGCGTACGACGCACGCACACCGACGTCGTCATTGAAGATGCATGCTCGCGTGTCCAGTGCAGTACAGTAGAGTAAGCGCGACGCTAGAAGACGACGGTCGCTTTGGCGAATGTGCGTACACGTGTTTGTGTGTATGTCGGTGATGTGGTCCGATCCGTCGCCTCTGGGAAACTGTCGATCGGCGCGGTACACCGGACGTCTTGAACACCCGTCATACCGTCGGTACACCGTCGCGCTGAGAACGGTTACCGAAAGGTGAACGAACCTCTGATCGGTCGAATGTCTGGGCAGAACGTGAGGAGAGAATGGTGGAGGGAAGGACAGAGGGGAAAAAAAAGAAAAATAGAGAGAGAGAGAGAGAGAGAGAAAACGGAAAAAAAAAACCAAACAAAACGGAGAAACGCAGTGTAGAGCAACGGAACGTTCCCGTGTCGGAGGTGTATTGTAGCCGCACTGAAATGCGTGTAACGGCGCGGCGGCGAGTGTCTGCCGTGGTGAACGTTACCTTTGACGGCTGAATTGTGCGTTGCGTTGCTCTTTGCTTTCCCGGATGTGTATGTAACGTAACGTTCGTTGAGATGGTTCTGAGGAAGAATGTACGACAGTGCCCGTGCCGTCTGTGTTCGTGTGCAAAGCCATTGTGTGTGTGTGTGTGTGTGTGTGTGTGTGTGTGTGTGTGTGTGTGTGTGGCGTCCGGGAATGGCGGTGGGCGTGCCCTGCATGTGGCCCGGAAGGCTGTTCGTTTCGCGGTAGTTGTGTGGACGGGGGAGGGGCACGCGTAACGCTGCTGGCATGGCATGGCATTCGGGAGATGGGAGGGGGCAAACGAAGAAAACAAGACGCGGAGGCTATGAAGACGGGGAGGGGCGCGGTGTGGGTGGCTTGCGCTGCGCTCGGCTGGCGCGTGCGGCGTTGTTTTTGTGCAAAAGAAGAGAAAACGAATGGGTTGCCGGGAGGGGGCCGTTGTGGTGTAGCCGCAGACGCGGCTGTCAGTGAACGTGGTGAGACCGACGGATGCGGGAGGGGCGGGGGCGGGGAAAACACTAGAAGAAGGAGAAAAACGCTGCTGCAACCAACATAAAATGAGGCCTTTTGTAACCTGCCAGCAACAAAACAACAACAACAAAAAAAAAAAAAAAAGGGTCTATCAACATTGAATGTAAATGGAAATGGACCCAAGTGTAACCTCCCCGCACAAATAGTCGTTAAGTAAGTGAGTGAGTGAATGATGATAAAAAATGTGCCAGAATGTTGTTAACGTCCCTAGAAAATGAACGAACGAAGATTGACGAGAAACGCGCGATAATATGATGAATGGAAATAATGAACCATGAACATCTCAACAGACATAATTGAAAACCCGATAAACGTTGTAAGGGCAGCGCTGGCTGACCTTCGGCCCTGTGTATTCTGAAACGTCCCCCTTTGAACAACCAATGTATACAAAACTGTGCTTAAACTGACACACAATATTTTTGAGCGCAACGCAATCTTGACTATCAAAGATCCCTGCAAAAGAATGGCCCTGAGAAACATTAAAGTACACCTGTCGGAAATCACTTACCTCACAAAAAGCTTCATTACTCGAACTACTGCAATACAGCGAGCACCACTGCTGCCAGCTAAATAAGAGATTCCAAACTACGGAGGGCACTAACTACCGATGGGGATAGTTAGCAAAGTAAAGATGTTTCATAGAGAACAACAAACAATGTATTTACCCTTAATATCATCACCAGTCATAATATATGTAATTTGAAAAGTCCGCCATCTCTGTCCTCACGTGCACCAGTGCTGGCGGCTCACCCCTAACTGCGCAACGCTACGCGCTGTTCACATCCAGCTATAGCAGTTCATGACAACAATGCAAACTAGCCACAGACTGCACACAGCACAGGCAGTGATTTTCACGCGGAGCGCTACGTGGCATTACCAATATAAAAATCTAAACAAACAGCGTACGTACAAATTAGAATAAAAAGAGCAAAAGATCGTTACGTCAAAAAACAAAAACAAAAAAGACAAAAGAGAAGAAACAAACTGCATCTATATGTGCTCTTAACTGTAGATACCTGTACACAGCGTCGTGCAATGAATGCCGGCTCACATTTAATTTTGATTGTTGGAGGAAATGCGTAGGAAATATTCTTTAAATGGAAATGAATGGTTGTACTTTAAAAAAAGTTAGTTTGGAAACAAAGTATTATTGGGGCATTTTGTTGTGAAGAAAATAGTTACAATTGACATACAGTATTAGATTTGCGCAATGCAGCTTCATTACCTTACCTGTAATAACAATATGCATCGTCCCGAACGGAGACCAGAGTCGCGAGAAGAGCACGCCGCCGCCCGCTCAGTACAATCGTCCACTCGCTAATACTGTCGACTGACTAGTACCTCTCCCGACCCGCCACATATAGATGGCAACTGTTCCTGCCGACCCGCTACGTGCTACTAGTGTCGTGTGGCGCAGACTAGCGGCGATAAGAAACGCTCTGGTCAGAGATTGTGTCGTGCCTCGCCATCGCTGGTAACGAGTACATACGTGTTTCAGCGCGCGTACCGGAAGACGCAGTGCGGAGCCAGAGACTGTGTTGTCGAGGCCGTCGGCGCAGTGCATGTCGGTCGGTGGAGTGCGTGCGGGAGGGCAGAGAGGCAGCGTCGGCACGGAGATGCACGCACGGGGGCTGCGGCGTGGCGCGTTTGCGGTAGGCGCCTTTGGTGGCAACGGCCGGGACAAGCAGCGGTGTATGGTGTGGTGCGGGCCGGACAGGGGCGGAGGAGGAGGAGGAGGCGGCGGCGCGACGATGGCATTGGGGCGGAAACGGGGACGGGGACGGCGACGGCGGATGTTGAGAGAGAGGCGTCACGCGCGGACCGACACAGACGCACAGATAGATAGATAGATAGATAGATAGATAGGTAGGAAGAAGAAGGGGCGGCCGGTGAGTGGGTGCAATTTAGGCGGTAGACACAAGAGGTCGGCACGGCATTTGCGTGGTGTGGCGTTGTGACGGGGTGTGCTCGCTTGCCTCGTTTTGTTGATGCGCGCAGGAAGATGTGCAGAGCAGCGGCGGGCGGCTCGGTTCGGTTTGGCCCGGCGGGCCGCGCTGTTGTCGCGGACGTGAGCGCCCCCTGGCGGGTGGCCGGAGGCGGCGCGGCGTGTTGGACGTGTGGCTGGCGGCAGTGCAGAATTGCGAGTGGCTGGCGGTGTGGCGGTTGGCGCGTCGGGCGGCCGAGAGAGAGGAGAGGTATGTGTTTGCGGGCGCCTTTGCTGCGCGGCGTCGTGCAGGGAGGGCGGGCGCCTGTCGACTGTGTGTGTGTGTGTGTGTGTACGACGGGAAGGGGGAGGCGGCGGTGGATAGTGCAGTAGTTGTGTCGCGTTGCCACGGGCGTCGGGTGCGGCTGTGCGTAGTGGCGGAAAGGTGTCGGTTGCGGGAAGCGAGGCCGTCGTTGGCGGTGTCGCGTGCCTTCGTGAATCGAGTGGGGCGGGGAAAGGAGCAGCGTGCCGCTGCGTCGCGGCCGTTAGCCAGAGGCTGTGCTTTGATAGTTTTGTGGACGGTTCGTGCGAGGCGATTTGTTGCCTGCCCTATGTTTGTCTGTTGTTTTGGAGACGACGACTGGTTGGTGGCGTGCGCGCGAGCGAAGTGGCGGTGTGCGTTTCCCGTGTCGACTGCCGACTGCCGACTGCCGGCTGGCGACAGGTGCGCCGTCGGTGGGGTGGGTGGCCGGCACAAGTAGAGGCGGCGGCGTCGTTGCGGTGTGTTTGTGTTGTCGGCTGTGTCGGCGACAGCTGTTTGTGCGGTGCGTGTGAATGGTGGTGCAAACGTGTGCTGGCGTTGAGGCTGCGACCGCGGCGTGTTGTTGGTTGATGTTGAACAGCGGCTGTGTGCGGTGGTGGTGTTGCCGCACGTGCATCCGGCCCGGCGCGGAAAGCGCAGTTGCGGCGGCCCTTCGGTGCCAGCCACGTCGCGTGAGCGGCGGGTTGCTCTGGTCGACACGTGGTGCTCTGGTTTGTTGTTTGGTGCCCTTTGGCCGGTGGGTGGTCCGTGTGTCTCGGTATCTGGTCGTGGTCGTGCTGCCCGCCCGTTTGTCGGCGTTGTCTGTGGCTTCGCTTTTGTTTTTGCGGCGTGCCGACGACCCGACGCGACCTTTACACCCAAAGTGTGGCGCCCGAAGGTGAACCAACGTAATCCGACCTCGGCGCTTAAGCTCTAAGCCTAAGCTGAGCGAACCGAACCGAACCTGTAGCGTTGCGTAGCGCGAGGTGAGGTGAGGTGAGGTGAGGTGAGGTGAGGTGAGGTGAGGTGAGGTGAGGTGAGGTGAGGTGAGGTGAGGTGCGGTGAGGTCAGCCTCAGCGCCAAGTAAGCCAAGCTGTCCGGCCGTGAGGTGGGTGGGTAGGTAGGTGCGGCTGCTGCGGCCACCTGACGCCCGACGTGTGTTTGAATGCTTAACCTAAGTTTGAGGCTTAACCCAACCCAAGTGGCCTTAACCTAACCTAACCTAACCTAACCTAACCTAACCTAACCTAACCTCGGACGCCCGACGTGTGTTTGAATGCTTTAACCTAAGTTTGACGCTTAACCTAACACCGACGCTTAACCTAACCCAAGTGCCCCTAACCTAACCTTAATGTAACGTAACCTAACCTAACCTGTGACGCCTGACGTGTGTTTTGAATGCTTAACCTAACCCAAGTGCCCTTAACCTAACCCACGTCCACCGAACCTAACCGAGACGTGTGAACCTAATGTCTAACTCGTAACGCGTGATGATGTTGGCTGTCGTGTGTGCTGACGGCAGATTGGGTTGGTCTGTAGTTGCGGATTTCGGTTTGCCTCGGGCGAGGGGTTGGCTCGTAAGCGGCGAGGGGCGCTCCGGCGGAGCATGTTGCTTTGCAGGCGGCGCCCGTTTTTGCGGCGGGCACAATTGAAATTGTTGGGAAACGAACGAAAGGGCTGTGAATGTTGGCGGGCGAGAGGAGGAGGACGTGGCCCGACGGCTGCGGGCCGATCGGGAAACGGTGGGAGGGCGATGGGGCGGCGGAGGTGCGTTTGCACGGCCGTCATCGCCGCACGCCTCCGCTTGTGTGGCTGTGGCGCCGGCCGCGCTGGCCGGGCTGCCGCGGCGACGGTGTGGGGCTTTTGCCGAAGGTTTGGCCATTGTGGCCGGTCGCCGGCTGGGGCTGTGGGGGCGGCATTTGGGCGTGGGCGGCGATTCTCGGCGGGCCGACCCAGGCTGTAGCGCGCGGTGGCTGCAGTTTGGCCGTGGTTTGCGGCGCTGCCGTGGCGACTGGTTGGCGACTGTGGTGTGGCTGTGTGTAGCCCCATCCTCGGTGGTTTGAAAGGCGCGGGTGGTTGTGGCGCAGGTGTGGGGCTGCTCCGCACAGGCTGTCGGACGTTGGGCGGTAGCAAGCGCGGGAGGCGCGGCGCGGCGGCGCGCAGAGTGGCGGCCGCTCTCTCGGCCGTCCGCGCCCGCCCGCGACACTGGCTGGGCCTGTGGCGCGAGGCGTACCACCACTCATACAAGATCTAAAATACCTGAAAAACGCAGCTAGACGCCGCTGGCTCCACACTCGAAACCCGGAAGACAGAAGAGAGTTAAACAGACTCAAAAAGCAAATCCATCACCGAGTTCAGGAATGGAGAG
This sequence comes from Schistocerca cancellata, assembly GCF_023864275.1. Lineage (NCBI taxonomy): Eukaryota > Metazoa > Arthropoda > Insecta > Orthoptera > Acrididae > Schistocerca > Schistocerca cancellata. Next base: position 135,612 of record NW_026047170.1, on the reverse strand, counting down.
CTGAAGTTTGGGAAGACCGCATGAGCACTCTACAACTCCGAAATACAGACGACTGGAAACTAATTAAAAATCTTCGACGCACGAAACAACACAAACCGGCATTACTACAAAACAACAATCTCATCTTTGACGCCTTTAGCCAGGCAGAACTTTTCGCAGCCACATATGAACAACAAAATACAATAGATCCTCTTGAAAACCTACAACCTGACATTTTACAATATCAGCAACATGTAACGACTACAGCCCAGAATATACGCCAGACACCTCCGCGCGATCTACCAGAACTAACCACTCCAGCTGAAATAAAAACAATTATAAACCGACTTGGAACAAACTCCGCTCCTGGACCGGACCTCATATCCAACATTCATCTCCAGAACCTGCCAAGAAAACCTCTTGTCCTGCTAACCAGAATTATCAACGCCTGCCTAATCAACCACTACTTTCCTCAAGCATGGAAGATTTCAAAAATAGTACCGATACCTAAACCTGGAAAAGACCTGAAGAAACCGCAAAACTATAGACCGATAAGTTTACTCCCTACAATGTCCAAGCTCTTAGAACGAATCCTACTACCAAGAATCAGACAACCCTTACTCGACGGCAACATTATCCGTCAAGAACAATTCGCTTTTCAAGAAAAACTATCAGCAGAACTCCAGATCTTACGCATTACTGAACACATTACCAAAAACATGAACCTATCCCGATATACAGCCGCAATATTCCTAGATGTTGAAAAGGCATATGACAAAGTGTGGAAAGATAACCTCATTACAAAATTAAAAGACCACACGGACATACCCGAATGTTACATCAAAATCATCGACAGTTTCTTACACGATCGAAGATGTTTTGTGCAGATTGACAACAAACGATCAGATCAAAAAACATTACAGGAAGGAATACCGCAGGGTTCGGTGCTTTCCCCGACCCTATTCACAGTATACGTCAACGACATACCAAAAACTGAAACTTCATTAATAGCACAATTTGCAGACGACACGGCACTCCTAGAATCACACCGACGACTAACAACGACAATAAGCAGACTTCAACAACAAGTGGACCTCACAGAAAAATGGGCCAAACGAAACAGAATCAAACTAAACCCGGAGAAGACAGTTGCCATACTATTCACACGCCGTCGACCACAGATCCACGACCAAATTGAGCTACACGGAACACGAATACCTTGGACAACATCTGTTAAATACCTTGGAGTGACAATAGACAACAAAATGCTATTCAAGCAGCATATAGAACAGAAACGTCTACGAATATCAAGAACCATTCATGCAATTTACCCTCTCTTGGCCAGCAAGGAAATGTTCCAACGCACTAAACTAAACATATACAAAGCAATAGTAATACCCATGATGCTCTACGGCTGCTCGTCGTGGGGCATAACAAGCAGAACAAATAGGAAACCACTACAAACATTACAAAACAGATGCCTCAAGCTAATCCTAAATGCGCCATGGTGGACAAGAACAAATCGCATACATGAAGAACTTAATATGCCAACCGTCGACACTCAAATCATCACCACAACAAGAAGACTAATAGAGAAAATTCAAAGGCTCAGACCTACCACGCAACAATTACAGGATCTAGCAACGGTACAACCAGCCCACTGGCAAAAGATAAGAGTGCCACTCTCCATCCTGCAAGACAACTAAGAGAGGTAAAAATCAACAGAACAGGTCAATCAGAAAACGAAGATTCAACAAAATAAAAAAATACCAAGAATGTGGGTCTAAAGGACCGATATACTGCGCCCAAAGGCTCACCAACGAAAACAAGGTGTCCCATTTGTGTTAAATAAATGGTGTCCCCACTGAGCAAACCTACCTCACACACTTGAGGGGCCAACCTCCTCCGGAGGTAGTACCCTTGCCATCGCACAACACACCAAAAAAAAAAAAACAAAGAAAAAAAGAAAGAAAGAAAGAAGGCGCGAGGCGGCTATTCCTCTGCTGTGCGCTCCGCTCGCTGCGTGTCTCCTCTCGCTCTCGCTGCTCGCTGTGTTGTGTGTTAACGCGCGTCGTCGAAATGGCAGATCAGGCGGCTACGAACGAGACTGCTGCGGCACCCGCCGCCACCGGCACTACGAAGAAGGCAAAGTCTGCGTCGTCTGCGAAGAAGCCGCGCGCCAAGCCTGCGCACCCGCGCACCTCTGAGATGGTGACGGCCGCCATCAAGAGTCTGAAGGAGCGCGGCGGATCGTCGCTGCAGGCGATCAAGAAGTACATTGCCGCGCACTACAAGCTGGACGCGGAGAAGCTGGCGCCGTTTATCAAGAAGTACCTCAAGTCGGCCGTGGTGGCGGGCGAGCTGGTGCAGACGAAGGGGAAGGGCGCGTCCGGCTCTTTCAAGCTTGCCGGCGCCGGCGGCGGGGCGGCTGAGGGCGGCAAGGCTCGTGCTGGCGGTGCCAAGAAGAAGCGCGCCGCTCCGGCCAGCAAGGAGAAGAAGGGCGCCCGTGCGGCCGGCGCAAAGAAGGCTGGTGGCGTGAAGGCGGCGACTGGTCGGAAGGCGGGCGCCGCCAAGAAGGCGTCTGCGGCGTCGGCCGCTCCCGCCGGTGCGAAGAAGGCGGCTGCTGCCAAGCCGGCCAAGGCCAAGTCGCCGTCGAAGGCGAAGAAGGCCGCCAAGGTTCCGACGAAGAAGCCGAAGGCGCCGCGCCCGAAGAAGGCGACGACGCCGTCTAAGGCGAAGGCTTCGCCCAAGAAGAAGAAGTAGAGAGGAATGGGAAAGGAAGGGTTGGCGGTTGACTCCGTCGTCCGCACCCCCCGTCCCCGTCGTCTAGTGGCGCGCAACAGACGCGCGGCCCAAAACGGCCCTTCTCAGGGCCATCAAAGCACGTCTGGAAGGTTTTGATTGTCGTGTTTGTGTTGCGGTGTGGTTGTGTCGTCTGGCGTTTCTGTATGCCCGTGTGTGGATACTGTTTGCGTGCCGTGGTGGTTGGATTGCGGGGGGTCGGTGGCGGGTGCGGGCGGCGGTAGCGGTTGATTGTCGCCGTTTTTTTTGTTTTTTGGTCGCGGCCGGCCGACGGTTGGTTTTGTGTCATGTTGTTTGAATACTTTGGTTTGCCTGCCTGCCGTCTTCTCGGATGTGTCTTGTCTTGTGTGTGTGTTCTTGCAACGGGGGCGGGGGACGTTGAGATGTGGAAAGGGTCGGTGGCGTTGGACGTGCCTGGCTTTTTGTGTTTGTTTTTCTTTTCTTTTCGAAACGAAGCGGCGGCCGGCCGTGTGGTTGACGGCGTCGGCCGATGGGGTATTGTGCGCTTTGAGCGCCGCGCCGGGGAGGGATGATGTTGTTGATTGTTGCGCGCGCCAGCAAGCTGGCAGAGGAGAGCGGCTGTGGCGGACGGACGGGAAGTGGAAGTGGTGTTTTGTCTTTCGTTCGTTCTGTGGTTGTGGGGCGAGAGGCGACCGACAAAGTTTGCTCGCGACGGAGTGATGTTAGTGGCCCTGAAAAGGGCCGTTTTGTTTGTTGCGTGCGCGGGCGGTGCCCAGCGGCTGGCGCGGTGTTTAGGCGCGCTCGCCGCGGATGCGGCGCGCGAGCTGGATGTCCTTGGGCATGATGGTGACGCGCTTGGCGTGGATTGCGCACAGGTTGGTGTCTTCGAAGAGGCCGACGAGGTAGGCCTCGCTGGCCTCCTGCAGGGCCATGACCGCGGAGCTCTGGAAGCGCAGGTCGGTCTTGAAGTCCTGGGCGATCTCGCGCACTAGGCGCTGGAATGGCAGCTTGCGGATGAGCAGCTCTGTGCTCTTCTGGTAGCGCCTGATTTCTCGCAGGGCGACGGTGCCCGGCCTGTAGCGGTGGGGCTTCTTGACGCCGCCGGTGGCGGGCGCGCTCTTCCTCGCCGCCTTGGTGGCGAGCTGTTTGCGCGGCGCCTTTCCGCCGGTGGACTTGCGGGCCGTTTGCTTTGTGCGGGCCATAGCGGTAGCGGAGCGGCGTGGAGGCGAGCGAGGTGCTGCGTCGGGTGCTGCCTTGACGACACGGGCGCGCGCCAGCCACCGTGGTGCGCTTATATGCCCTCGGTTGCGCGTGGTGGGGGGAGGGCGGGCCAGAGTCTATATAGGGGGGCTGGCGCGTGCGCCGGGCGCAGACCGTAGCCGACTCGCTAGCGCCGGGTGAGGAGCCAGCCGCTGCAGCAGACGTTTTGCTTTGCCTTGAGCTTTTTGAGGATTTAGAAGAGATGACTGGCCGCGGCAAGGGAGGAAAGGGGCTCGGCAAGGGTGGCGCCAAGCGGCACCGCAAGGTGTTGCGCGACAACATCCAGGGCATCACGAAGCCCGCGATCCGCCGCCTGGCTCGCAGGGGCGGCGTGAAGCGCATCTCTGGTCTGATCTACGAGGAGACCCGCGGAGTGCTGAAGGTGTTCCTGGAGAACGTGATCCGCGACGCGGTGACGTACACTGAGCACGCCAAGCGCAAGACTGTGACGGCCATGGACGTGGTGTACGCCCTGAAGAGGCAGGGGCGCACCCTGTACGGTTTCGGCGGTTAGGCGCGTCGCAGCCGGTGTGCTGTGCCGCGTTGGCCTTCCCGCGGCCGTGGGAGAGACGAAAACGGCCCTTTTCAGGGCCACCACACTGTTCGGAAATTGAAAAGTGCGAAAGAGTCTGTGTTGTTGCTGCGTGTGTTGCCTGCCTTCTTTCTTTCATTCTTCATTTCGTTTGCGTTTGACTGACGTGACGTGACTGGGAGGAAAGGAAAGGAAGCGGGTCTTGTGGCTGTGTGTGTGTGTGTGTGTGTGTGTGTGTGTGCGAGAGAGGGCGTTGTGTGTTTGTTTTGTTTATCGATCGATGGAGACGCCGGGCTGTGTGTTGTTGTTGTTGTTGTTGTGCGAGAGGCGGTGAATATTTGCGTGGTTTTGGCTGTGTGTTTGCGGCGGCGTTGGAGTTGCCGAGGCAAGGCGTGCCCATAGGCGGCCGGATCAGCTGTTTCGTTTGTATGGGGCGCGCGGGAGTGGAGGGCGGTGTGTCGACGCGCTCGTTGAACAGTGGTGATTATTGCTGTCGTTGTCGTTTGGAAGGCGACTGTGCGTGCGTGGAGGTGCTTGAGGCAAACGAAACAAAACAAGAGAAATGTGTGTGTGTGTGTGTGTGTGTGTGTGTGTGTGTGTGTGTGTGTTGGGCCACACGGGCTGTGGACGACAAGATGGCGGCGGCTCTTCTTTGTTGTTCTCTCTTTTAAGTCCTCTACCGTTAGAGGGGGAGTTGGTGGAGGTTATTGTCGCCTGTGGACATTTGCTCCTCTTTTCTGTGTGTTGTTCTTATCTTTGGTAGTGTGCTTTTTCGGACGTTGCTGTTTGTTGAGAGTGATTATGTGTTCTGTTTGTGCTACTGCTGGAGTAGCGACTCGGGTCTTGCACATCTGTCCCTGTGGTGTTCATATTGCCCAAGGGTCAAGACGTAATAGTCATTTTCGGAATTCCGCGCGGTGGCGTAGAACGCTTCTGCCAGGGCGCGGAATCGTGTTGTGGGTGGTTCTAGGCAGGTCTGCCGCGGGGACGTGTAAGGCCCGTCGTAGAGCGCTCTGCTTTGGACCCTTCTGTAGGCGATGCATCGTCGATCTGGCTGCATAGCCCCATACAGGGCGCGCATATTTCCAGTATCGCTACCCCTGTTGCGGGGTCGAGGGAACAGGGGTACAGGATCTGCATCCTGGCGTGAGCGTTTGTGCCAAGTTCCCCTATGTGACACTTCGCTGTCAGGCGTGACACCGAGGTACCTCGCAGAATATCTCCCCCTGCAATCGTAGCAGTTGGTATGGTCTTGTTGCCGGCGGCGGCTGTGGAAGTGAAGTTAAAGTAAAGTAAAGCAAAGCGCGGCGAGGACGACTGAAATTTTGCTTTGGACGTAGGTTTGTGTGGTGGCCCTGAAAAGGGCCGATTGTTGTGAGCCGAGCCGGGCCGGCAAAGCGCGTTGCGTGCAGGGGAGCACGCAGCGCTGCTGGGCGGCGGGTCCGCGTGCCGATTGCCTGGCCTCTCTGTTTAGGCCTTCTTCTCGGTCTTCTTTGGCAGCAGGACGGCCTGGATGTTGGGCAGGACACCACCCTGTGCGATGGTGACGCCCGACAGGAGCTTGTTGAGCTCCTCGTCGTTGCGGATGGCAAGCTGCAGGTGGCGCGGGATGATGCGCGTCTTCTTGTTGTCGCGGGCCGCGTTTCCGGCCAGCTCGAGCACCTCAGCCGCGAGGTACTCCATGACGGCGGCGAGGTAGACGGGCGCCCCGGCGCCGACGCGCTCGGCGTAGTTTCCCTTGCGCAGGAGGCGGTGGATTCTGCCGACCGGGAACTGGAGCCCGGCCCTGCTTGAGCGGGACTTTGACTTGCCCTTGACTTTGCCTCCCTTTCCGCGTCCGGACATGGCGATGCGCTGTGGTGTAAAAACGAGACGAGACGAAGGACGGTGCGAGCCGCAGCGAGTCGAGCAGCGGAGTGGCGGCGCCGCCAGGGGTGGGGGTCCTTTATGCTCTCGGGTGCGGCGGCCGGTTGCGCTCGCGGCCCATTGGTCGGCGGCCGCAACGGGGCGAGCTGGTAAAGGTGCGGCGGCGGGGCGCGCTGGGTGCCACTGTGTGGGGAGACGCTGACTAGAGCGGAGCGCTTGCTGCTGGTGTTGCTGCCGTACGTTCACGTTCTTGTTTGAGATGCCGCCCAAGACTAGCGGGAAGGCCGCCAAGAAGGCTGGCAAGGCGCAGAAGAACATTTCGAAGGGCGACAAGAAGAAGAAGCGCAAGAGGAAGGAGAGCTATGCCATCTACATCTACAAGGTGCTGAAGCAGGTGCACCCTGACACGGGCATCTCGTCGAAGGCGATGAGCATCATGAACAGCTTCGTGAACGACATTTTCGAGCGCATCGCGGCCGAGGCGTCTCGCCTGGCGCACTACAACAAGCGCTCGACCATCACGTCCCGCGAGATCCAGACCGCTGTGCGGCTGTTGCTGCCTGGCGAGCTGGCCAAGCACGCCGTGAGCGAGGGCACGAAGGCGGTGACCAAGTACACGAGCTCCAAGTAAGGAGGTGGCTCTGGAATGGAAGGAAGGAGATCCTCCGTTGCGAGAGCGGCAAAACGGCCCTTTTCAGGGCCACCAAATGGCCTTTGCGGGAAGGGCGGAATTGTTGTTGTTTTTGTTTTGTTTTGTGTGTGAGTGGGTGGACGGCGGCAATAGCTACCGCTTTGGTTGCGACGCGACGGGGTGGGGTGGCCGATGCGATGAATAATTTGATTGTTTAGGGGGCGCGTCGCGTGTTGCGGGGTACGGCCACGGTGTGACGTGGAATGGAGGCACGTGCGCACAACTCGTTGTCTGCGAGGGGGGGGGGGGGGTTGAAGTGCGATCGGTGATGTGCCCTTTGGATGGAGGTGCCGGTTAGTTACGTGACGGGTGGAAACGAAACGCGATTGTTGGGAATGTCAGTGTGTAACGACGGCCGTTTGCGGGTCGGTTTGCACGCCATATATGGCGAGGGTGAAATGTGTCTGTAAATGCAGCGTGGAGGCGTGTGAGTGACGTTTAAATGTGAACGCGCAATGAGACACCACTGTGTATTGCATTGTACGGGCGACACGCACGATGATATGTACCTTTCCCCCGACTCTGATTTCGATAGTCGTGTCTGACTGACTGTGTCTGCTTGTGTGCGTACGACGCACGCACACCGACGTCGTCATTGAAGATGCATGCTCGCGTGTCCAGTGCAGTACAGTAGAGTAAGCGCGACGCTAGAAGACGACGGTCGCTTTGGCGAATGTGCGTACACGTGTTTGTGTGTATGTCGGTGATGTGGTCCGATCCGTCGCCTCTGGGAAACTGTCGATCGGCGCGGTACACCGGACGTCTTGAACACCCGTCATACCGTCGGTACACCGTCGCGCTGAGAACGGTTACCGAAAGGTGAACGAACCTCTGATCGGTCGAATGTCTGGGCAGAACGTGAGGAGAGAATGGTGGAGGGAAGGACAGAGGGGAAAAAAAAGAAAAATAGAGAGAGAGAGAGAGAGAGAGAAAACGGAAAAAAAAAACCAAACAAAACGGAGAAACGCAGTGTAGAGCAACGGAACGTTCCCGTGTCGGAGGTGTATTGTAGCCGCACTGAAATGCGTGTAACGGCGCGGCGGCGAGTGTCTGCCGTGGTGAACGTTACCTTTGACGGCTGAATTGTGCGTTGCGTTGCTCTTTGCTTTCCCGGATGTGTATGTAACGTAACGTTCGTTGAGATGGTTCTGAGGAAGAATGTACGACAGTGCCCGTGCCGTCTGTGTTCGTGTGCAAAGCCATTGTGTGTGTGTGTGTGTGTGTGTGTGTGTGTGTGTGTGTGTGTGTGTGTGGCGTCCGGGAATGGCGGTGGGCGTGCCCTGCATGTGGCCCGGAAGGCTGTTCGTTTCGCGGTAGTTGTGTGGACGGGGGAGGGGCACGCGTAACGCTGCTGGCATGGCATGGCATTCGGGAGATGGGAGGGGGCAAACGAAGAAAACAAGACGCGGAGGCTATGAAGACGGGGAGGGGCGCGGTGTGGGTGGCTTGCGCTGCGCTCGGCTGGCGCGTGCGGCGTTGTTTTTGTGCAAAAGAAGAGAAAACGAATGGGTTGCCGGGAGGGGGCCGTTGTGGTGTAGCCGCAGACGCGGCTGTCAGTGAACGTGGTGAGACCGACGGATGCGGGAGGGGCGGGGGCGGGGAAAACACTAGAAGAAGGAGAAAAACGCTGCTGCAACCAACATAAAATGAGGCCTTTTGTAACCTGCCAGCAACAAAACAACAACAACAAAAAAAAAAAAAAAGGGTCTATCAACATTGAATGTAAATGGAAATGGACCCAAGTGTAACCTCCCCGCACAAATAGTCGTTAAGTAAGTGAGTGAGTGAATGATGATAAAAAATGTGCCAGAATGTTGTTAACGTCCCTAGAAAATGAACGAACGAAGATTGACGAGAAACGCGCGATAATATGATGAATGGAAATAATGAACCATGAACATCTCAACAGACATAATTGAAAACCCGATAAACGTTGTAAGGGCAGCGCTGGCTGACCTTCGGCCCTGTGTATTCTGAAACGTCCCCCTTTGAACAACCAATGTATACAAAACTGTGCTTAAACTGACACACAATATTTTTGAGCGCAACGCAATCTTGACTATCAAAGATCCCTGCAAAAGAATGGCCCTGAGAAACATTAAAGTACACCTGTCGGAAATCACTTACCTCACAAAAAGCTTCATTACTCGAACTACTGCAATACAGCGAGCACCACTGCTGCCAGCTAAATAAGAGATTCCAAACTACGGAGGGCACTAACTACCGATGGGGATAGTTAGCAAAGTAAAGATGTTTCATAGAGAACAACAAACAATGTATTTACCCTTAATATCATCACCAGTCATAATATATGTAATTTGAAAAGTCCGCCATCTCTGTCCTCACGTGCACCAGTGCTGGCGGCTCACCCCTAACTGCGCAACGCTACGCGCTGTTCACATCCAGCTATAGCAGTTCATGACAACAATGCAAACTAGCCACAGACTGCACACAGCACAGGCAGTGATTTTCACGCGGAGCGCTACGTGGCATTACCAATATAAAAATCTAAACAAACAGCGTACGTACAAATTAGAATAAAAAGAGCAAAAGATCGTTACGTCAAAAAACAAAAACAAAAAAGACAAAAGAGAAGAAACAAACTGCATCTATATGTGCTCTTAACTGTAGATACCTGTACACAGCGTCGTGCAATGAATGCCGGCTCACATTTAATTTTGATTGTTGGAGGAAATGCGTAGGAAATATTCTTTAAATGGAAATGAATGGTTGTACTTTAAAAAAAGTTAGTTTGGAAACAAAGTATTATTGGGGCATTTTGTTGTGAAGAAAATAGTTACAATTGACATACAGTATTAGATTTGCGCAATGCAGCTTCATTACCTTACCTGTAATAACAATATGCATCGTCCCGAACGGAGACCAGAGTCGCGAGAAGAGCACGCCGCCGCCCGCTCAGTACAATCGTCCACTCGCTAATACTGTCGACTGACTAGTACCTCTCCCGACCCGCCACATATAGATGGCAACTGTTCCTGCCGACCCGCTACGTGCTACTAGTGTCGTGTGGCGCAGACTAGCGGCGATAAGAAACGCTCTGGTCAGAGATTGTGTCGTGCCTCGCCATCGCTGGTAACGAGTACATACGTGTTTCAGCGCGCGTACCGGAAGACGCAGTGCGGAGCCAGAGACTGTGTTGTCGAGGCCGTCGGCGCAGTGCATGTCGGTCGGTGGAGTGCGTGCGGGAGGGCAGAGAGGCAGCGTCGGCACGGAGATGCACGCACGGGGGCTGCGGCGTGGCGCGTTTGCGGTAGGCGCCTTTGGTGGCAACGGCCGGGACAAGCAGCGGTGTATGGTGTGGTGCGGGCCGGACAGGGGCGGAGGAGGAGGAGGAGGCGGCGGCGCGACGATGGCATTGGGGCGGAAACGGGGACGGGGACGGCGACGGCGGATGTTGAGAGAGAGGCGTCACGCGCGGACCGACACAGACGCACAGATAGATAGATAGATAGATAGATAGATAGGTAGGAAGAAGAAGGGGCGGCCGGTGAGTGGGTGCAATTTAGGCGGTAGACACAAGAGGTCGGCACGGCATTTGCGTGGTGTGGCGTTGTGACGGGGTGTGCTCGCTTGCCTCGTTTTGTTGATGCGCGCAGGAAGATGTGCAGAGCAGCGGCAGCGGGTCGGTTCGGTTTGGCCCGGCGGGCCGCGCTGTTGTCGCGGACGTGAGCGCCCCCTGGCGGGTGGCCGGAGGCGGCGCGGCGTGTTGGACGTGTGGCTGGCGGCAGTGCAGAATTGCGAGTGGCTGGCGGTGTGGCGGTTGGCGCGTCGGGCGGCCGAGAGAGAGGAGAGGTATGTGTTTGCGGGCGCCTTTGCTGCGCGGCGTCGTGCAGGGAGGGCGGGCGCCTGTCGACTGTGTGTGTGTGTGTGTGTGTACGACGGGAAGGGGGAGGCGGCGGTGGATAGTGCAGTAGTTGTGTCGCGTTGCCACGGGCGTCGGGTGCGGCTGTGCGTAGTGGCGGAAAGGTGTCGGTTGCGGGAAGCGAGGCCGTCGTTGGCGGTGTCGCGTGCCTTCGTGAATCGAGTGGGGCGGGGAAAGGAGCAGCGTGCCGCTGCGTCGCGGCCGTTAGCCAGAGGCTGTGCTTTGATAGTTTTGTGGACGGTTCGTGCGAGGCGATTTGTTGCCTGCCCTATGTTTGTCTGTTGTTTTGGAGACGACGACTGGTTGGTGGCGTGCGCGCGAGCGAAGTGGCGGTGTGCGTTTCCCGTGTCGACTGCCGACTGCCGACTGCCGGCTGGCGACAGGTGCGCCGTCGGTGGGGTGGGTGGCCGGCACAAGTAGAGGCGGCGGCGTCGTTGCGGTGTGTTTGTGTTGTCGGCTGTGTCGGCGACAGCTGTTTGTGCGGTGCGTGTGAATGGTGGTGCAAACGTGTGCTGGCGTTGAGGCTGCGACCGCGGCGTGTTGTTGGTTGATGTTGAACAGCGGCTGTGTGCGGTGGTGGTGTTGCCGCACGTGCATCCGGCCCGGCGCGGAAAGCGCAGTTGCGGCGGCCCTTCGGTGCCAGCCACGTCGCGTGAGCGGCGGGTTGCTCTGGTCGACACGTGGTGCTCTGGTTTGTTGTTTGGTGCCCTTTGGCCGGTGGGTGGTCCGTGTGTCTCGGTATCTGGTCGTGGTCGTGCTGCCCGCCCGTTTGTCGGCGTTGTCTGTGGCTTCGCTTTTGTTTTTGCGGCGTGCCGACGACCCGACGCGACCTTTACACCCAAAGTGTGGCGCCCGAAGGTGAACCAACGTAATCCGACCTCGGCGCTTAAGCTCTAAGCCTAAGCTGAGCGAACCGAACCGAACCTGTAGCGTTGCGTAGCGCGAGGTGAGGTGAGGTGAGGTGAGGTGAGGTGAGGTGAGGTGAGGTGAGGTGAGGTGAGGTGAGGTGAGGTGAGGTGCGGTGAGGTCAGCCTCAGCGCCAAGTAAGCCAAGCTGTCCGGCCGTGAGGTGGGTGGGTAGGTAGGTGCGGCTGCTGCGGCCACCTGACGCCCGACGTGTGTTTGAATGCTTAACCTAAGTTTGAGGCTTAACCCAACCCAAGTGGCCTTAACCTAACCTAACCTAACCTAACCTAACCTAACCTAACCTAACCTCGGACGCCCGACGTGTGTTTGAATGCTTTAACCTAAGTTTGACGCTTAACCTAACACCGACGCTTAACCTAACCCAAGTGCCCCTAACCTAACCTTAATGTAACGTAACCTAACCTAACCTGTGACGCCTGACGTGTGTTTTGAATGCTTAACCTAACCCAAGTGCCCTTAACCTAACCCACGTCCACCGAACCTAACCGAGACGTGTGAACCTAATGTCTAACTCGTAACGCGTGATGATGTTGGCTGTCGTGTGTGCTGACGGCAGATTGGGTTGGTCTGTAGTTGCGGATTTCGGTTTGCCTCGGGCGAGGGGTTGGCTCGTAAGCGGCGAGGGGCGCTCCGGCGGAGCATGTTGCTTTGCAGGCGGCGCCCGTTTTTGCGGCGGGCACAATTGAAATTGTTGGGAAACGAACGAAAGGGCTGTGAATGTTGGCGGGCGAGAGGAGGAGGACGTGGCCCGACGGCTGCGGGCCGATCGGGAAACGGTGGGAGGGCGATGGGGCGGCGGAGGTGCGTTTGCACGGCCGTCATCGCCGCACGCCTCCGCTTGTGTGGCTGTGGCGCCGGCCGCGCTGGCCGGGCTGCCGCGGCGACGGTGTGGGGCTTTTGCCGAAGGTTTGGCCATTGTGGCCGGTCGCCGGCTGGGGCTGTGGGGGCGGCATTTGGGCGTGGGCGGCGATTCTCGGCGGGCCGACCCAGGCTGTAGCGCGCGGTGGCTGCAGTTTGGCCGTGGTTTGCGGCGCTGCCGTGGCGACTGGTTGGCGACTGTGGTGTGGCTGTGTGTAGCCCCATCCTCGGTGGTTTGAAAGGCGCGGGTGGTTGTGGCGCAGGTGTGGGGCTGCTCCGCACAGGCTGTCGGACGTTGGGCGGTAGCAAGCGCGGGAGGCGCGGCGCGGCGGCGCGCAGAGTGGCGGCCGCTCTCTCGGCCGTCCGCGCCCGCCCGCGACACTGGCTGGGCCTGTGGCGCGAGGCGGCTATTCCTCTGCTGTGCGCTCCGCTCGCTGCGTGTCTCCTCTCGCTCTCGCTGCTCGCTGTGTTGTGTGTTAACGCGCGTCGTCGAAATGGCAGATCAGGCGGCTACGAACGAGACTGCTGCGGCACCCGCCGCCACCGGCACTACGAAGAAGGCAAAGTCTGCGTCGTCTGCGAAGAAGCCGCGCGCCAAGCCTGCGCACCCGCGCACCTCTGAGATGGTGACGGCCGCCATCAAGAGTCTGAAGGAGCGCGGCGGATCGTCGCTGCAGGCGATCAAGAAGTACATTGCCGCGCACTACAAGCTGGACGCGGAGAAGCTGGCGCCGTTTATCAAGAAGTACCTCAAGTCGGCCGTGGTGGCGGGCGAGCTGGTGCAGACGAAGGGGAAGGGCGCGTCCGGCTCTTTCAAGCTTGCCGGCGCCGGCGGCGGGGCGGCTGAGGGCGGCAAGGCTCGTGCTGGCGGTGCCAAGAAGAAGCGCGCCGCTCCGGCCAGCAAGGAGAAGAAGGGCGCCCGTGCGGCCGGCGCAAAGAAGGCTGGTGGCGTGAAGGCGGCGACTGGTCGGAAGGCGGGCGCCGCCAAGAAGGCGTCTGCGGCGTCGGCCGCTCCCGCCGGTGCGAAGAAGGCGGCTGCTGCCAAGCCGGCCAAGGCCAAGTCGCCGTCGAAGGCGAAGAAGGCCGCCAAGGTTCCGACGAAGAAGCCGAAGGCGCCGCGCCCGAAGAAGGCGACGACGCCGTCTAAGGCGAAGGCTTCGCCCAAGAAGAAGAAGTAGAGAGGAATGGGAAAGGAAGGGTTGGCGGTTGACTCCGTCGTCCGCACCCCCCGTCCCCGTCGTCTAGTGGCGCGCAACAGACGCGCGGCCCAAAACGGCCCTTCTCAGGGCCATCAAAGCACGTCTGGAAGGTTTTGATTGTCGTGTTTGTGTTGCGGTGTGGTTGTGTCGTCTGGCGTTTCTGTATGCCCGTGTGTGGATACTGTTTGCGTGCCGTGGTGGTTGGATTGCGGGGGGTCGGTGGCGGGTGCGGGCGGCGGTAGCGGTTGATTGTCGCCGTTTTTTTTGTTTTTTGGTCGCGGCCGGCCGACGGTTGGTTTTGTGTCATGTTGTTTGAATACTTTGGTTTGCCTGCCTGCCGTCTTCTCGGATGTGTCTTGTCTTGTGTGTGTGTTCTTGCAACGGGGGCGGGGGACGTTGAGATGTGGAAAGGGTCGGTGGCGTTGGACGTGCCTGGCTTTTTGTGTTTGTTTTTCTTTTCTTTTCGAAACGAAGCGGCGGCCGGCCGTGTGGTTGACGGCGTCGGCCGATGGGGTATTGTGCGCTTTGAGCGCCGCGCCGGGGAGGGATGATGTTGTTGATTGTTGCGCGCGCCAGCAAGCTGGCAGAGGAGAGCGGCTGTGGCGGACGGACGGGAAGTGGAAGTGGTGTTTTGTCTTTCGTTCGTTCTGTGGTTGTGGGGCGAGAGGCGACCGACAAAGTTTGCTCGCGACGGAGTGATGTTAGTGGCCCTGAAAAGGGCCGTTTTGTTTGTTGCGTGCGCGGGCGGTGCCCAGCGGCTGGCGCGGTGTTTAGGCGCGCTCGCCGCGGATGCGGCGCGCGAGCTGGATGTCCTTGGGCATGATGGTGACGCGCTTGGCGTGGATTGCGCACAGGTTGGTGTCTTCGAAGAGGCCGACGAGGTAGGCCTCGCTGGCCTCCTGCAGGGCCATGACCGCGGAGCTCTGGAAGCGCAGGTCGGTCTTGAAGTCCTGGGCGATCTCGCGCACTAGGCGCTGGAATGGCAGCTTGCGGATGAGCAGCTCTGTGCTCTTCTGGTAGCGCCTGATTTCTCGCAGGGCGACGGTGCCCGGCCTGTAGCGGTGGGGCTTCTTGACGCCGCCGGTGGCGGGCGCGCTCTTCCTCGCCGCCTTGGTGGCGAGCTGTTTGCGCGGCGCCTTTCCGCCGGTGGACTTGCGGGCCGTTTGCTTTGTGCGGGCCATAGCGGTAGCGGAGCGGCGTGGAGGCGAGCGAGGTGCTGCGTCGGGTGCTGCCTTGACGACACGGGCGCGCGCCAGCCACCGTGGTGCGCTTATATGCCCTCGGTTGCGCGTGGTGGGGGGAGGGCGGGCCAGAGTCTATATAGGGGGGCTGGCGCGTGCGCCGGGCGCAGACCGTAGCCGACTCGCTAGCGCCGGGTGAGGAGCCAGCCGCTGCAGCAGACGTTTTGCTTTGCCTTGAGCTTTTTGAGGATTTAGAAGAGATGACTGGCCGCGGCAAGGGAGGAAAGGGGCTCGGCAAGGGTGGCGCCAAGCGGCACCGCAAGGTGTTGCGCGACAACATCCAGGGCATCACGAAGCCCGCGATCCGCCGCCTGGCTCGCAGGGGCGGCGTGAAGCGCATCTCTGGTCTGATCTACGAGGAGACCCGCGGAGTGCTGAAGGTGTTCCTGGAGAACGTGATCCGCGACGCGGTGACGTACACTGAGCACGCCAAGCGCAAGACTGTGACGGCCATGGACGTGGTGTACGCCCTGAAGAGGCAGGGGCGCACCCTGTACGGTTTCGGCGGTTAGGCGCGTCGCAGCCGGTGTGCTGTGCCGCGTTGGCCTTCCCGCGGCCGTGGGAGAGACGAAAACGGCCCTTTTCAGGGCCACCACACTGTTCGGAAATTGAAAAGTGCGAAAGAGTCTGTGTTGTTGCTGCGTGTGTTGCCTGCCTTCTTTCTTTCATTCTTCATTTCGTTTGCGTTTGACTGACGTGACGTGACTGGGAGGAAAGGAAAGGAAGCGGGTCTTGTGGCTGTGTGTGTGTGTGTGTGTGTGTGTGTGTGTGCGAGAGAGGGCGTTGTGTGTTTGTTTTGTTTATCGATCGATGGAGACGCCGGGCTGTGTGTTGTTGTTGTTGTTGTTGTGCGAGAGGCGGTGAATATTTGCGTGGTTTTGGCTGTGTGTTTGCGGCGGCGTTGGAGTTGCCGAGGCAAGGCGTGCCCATAGGCGGCCGGATCAGCTGTTTCGTTTGTATGGGGCGCGCGGGAGTGGAGGGCGGTGTGTCGACGCGCTCGTTGAACAGTGGTGATTATTGCTGTCGTTGTCGTTTGGAAGGCGACTGTGCGTGCGTGGAGGTGCTTGAGGCAAACGAAACAAAACAAGAGAAATGTGTGTGTGTGTGTGTGTGTGTGTGTGTGTGTGTGTGTGTGTGTTGGGCCACACGGGCTGTGGACGACAAGATGGCGGCGGCTCTTCTTTGTTGTTCTCTCTTTTAAGTCCTCTACCGTTAGAGGGGGAGTTGGTGGAGGTTATTGTCGCCTGTGGACATTTGCTCCTCTTTTCTGTGTGTTGTTCTTATCTTTGGTAGTGTGCTTTTTCGGACGTTGCTGTTTGTTGAGAGTGATTATGTGTTCTGTTTGTGCTACTGCTGGAGTAGCGACTCGGGTCTTGCACATCTGTCCCTGTGGTGTTCATATTGCCCAAGGGTCAAGACGTAATAGTCATTTTCGGAATTCCGCGCGGTGGCGTAGAACGCTTCTGCCAGGGCGCGGAATCGTGTTGTGGGTGGTTCTAGGCAGGTCTGCCGCGGGGACGTGTAAGGCCCGTCGTAGAGCGCTCTGCTTTGGACCCTTCTGTAGGCGATGCATCGTCGATCTGGCTGCATAGCCCCATACAGGGCGCGCATATTTCCAGTATCGCTACCCCTGTTGCGGGGTCGAGGGAACAGGGGTACAGGATCTGCATCCTGGCGTGAGCGTTTGTGCCAAGTTCCCCTATGTGACACTTCGCTGTCAGGCGTGACACCGAGGTACCTCGCAGAATATCTCCCCCTGCAATCGTAGCAGTTGGTATGGTCTTGTTGCCGGCGGCGGCTGTGGAAGTGAAGTTAAAGTAAAGTAAAGCAAAGCGCGGCGAGGACGACTGAAATTTTGCTTTGGACGTAGGTTTGTGTGGTGGCCCTGAAAAGGGCCGATTGTTGTGAGCCGAGCCGGGCCGGCAAAGCGCGTTGCGTGCAGGGGAGCACGCAGCGCTGCTGGGCGGCGGGTCCGCGTGCCGATTGCCTGGCCTCTCTGTTTAGGCCTTCTTCTCGGTCTTCTTTGGCAGCAGGACGGCCTGGATGTTGGGCAGGACACCACCCTGTGCGATGGTGACGCCCGACAGGAGCTTGTTGAGCTCCTCGTCGTTGCGGATGGCAAGCTGCAGGTGGCGCGGGATGATGCGCGTCTTCTTGTTGTCGCGGGCCGCGTTTCCGGCCAGCTCGAGCACCTCAGCCGCGAGGTACTCCATGACGGCGGCGAGGTAGACGGGCGCCCCGGCGCCGACGCGCTCGGCGTAGTTTCCCTTGCGCAGGAGGCGGTGGATTCTGCCGACCGGGAACTGGAGCCCGGCCCTGCTTGAGCGGGACTTTGACTTGCCCTTGACTTTGCCTCCCTTTCCGCGTCCGGACATGGCGATGCGCTGTGGTGTAAAAACGAGACGAGACGAAGGACGGTGCGAGCCGCAGCGAGTCGAGCAGCGGAGTGGCGGCGCCGCCAGGGGTGGGGGTCCTTTATGCTCTCGGGTGCGGCGGCCGGTTGCGCTCGCGGCCCATTGGTCGGCGGCCGCAACGGGGCGAGCTGGTAAAGGTGCGGCGGCGGGGCGCGCTGGGTGCCACTGTGTGGGGAGACGCTGACTAGAGCGGAGCGCTTGCTGCTGGTGTTGCTGCCGTACGTTCACGTTCTTGTTTGAGATGCCGCCCAAGACTAGCGGGAAGGCCGCCAAGAAGGCTGGCAAGGCGCAGAAGAACATTTCGAAGGGCGACAAGAAGAAGAAGCGCAAGAGGAAGGAGAGCTATGCCATCTACATCTACAAGGTGCTGAAGCAGGTGCACCCTGACACGGGCATCTCGTCGAAGGCGATGAGCATCATGAACAGCTTCGTGAACGACATTTTCGAGCGCATCGCGGCCGAGGCGTCTCGCCTGGCGCACTACAACAAGCGCTCGACCATCACGTCCCGCGAGATCCAGACCGCTGTGCGGCTGTTGCTGCCTGGCGAGCTGGCCAAGCACGCCGTGAGCGAGGGCACGAAGGCGGTGACCAAGTACACGAGCTCCAAGTAAGGAGGTGGCTCTGGAATGGAAGGAAGGAGATCCTCCGTTGCGAGAGCGGCAAAACGGCCCTTTTCAGGGCCACCAAATGGCCTTTGCGGGAAGGGCGGAATTGTTGTTGTTTTTGTTTTGTTTTGTGTGTGAGTGGGTGGACGGCGGCAATAGCTACCGCTTTGGTTGCGACGCGACGGGGTGGGGTGGCCGATGCGATGAATAATTTGATTGTTTAGGGGGCGCGTCGCGTGTTGCGGGGTACGGCCACGGTGTGACGTGGAATGGAGGCACGTGCGCACAACTCGTTGTCTGCGAGGGGGGGGGGGGGGTTGAAGTGCGATCGGTGATGTGCCCTTTGGATGGAGGTGCCGGTTAGTTACGTGACGGGTGGAAACGAAACGCGATTGTTGGGAATGTCAGTGTGTAACGACGGCCGTTTGCGGGTCGGTTTGCACGCCATATATGGCGAGGGTGAAATGTGTCTGTAAATGCAGCGTGGAGGCGTGTGAGTGACGTTTAAATGTGAACGCGCAATGAGACACCACTGTGTATTGCATTGTACGGGCGACACGCACGATGATATGTACCTTTCCCCCGACTCTGATTTCGATAGTCGTGTCTGACTGACTGTGTCTGCTTGTGTGCGTACGACGCACGCACACCGACGTCGTCATTGAAGATGCATGCTCGCGTGTCCAGTGCAGTACAGTAGAGTAAGCGCGACGCTAGAAGACGACGGTCGCTTTGGCGAATGTGCGTACACGTGTTTGTGTGTATGTCGGTGATGTGGTCCGATCCGTCGCCTCTGGGAAACTGTCGATCGGCGCGGTACACCGGACGTCTTGAACACCCGTCATACCGTCGGTACACCGTCGCGCTGAGAACGGTTACCGAAAGGTGAACGAACCTCTGATCGGTCGAATGTCTGGGCAGAACGTGAGGAGAGAATGGTGGAGGGAAGGACAGAGGGGAAAAAAAAGAAAAATAGAGAGAGAGAGAGAGAGAGAGAAAACGGAAAAAAAAACCAAACAAAACGGAGAAACGCAGTGTAGAGCAACGGAACGTTCCCGTGTCGGAGGTGTATTGTAGCCGCACTGAAATGCGTGTAACGGCGCGGCGGCGAGTGTCTGCCGTGGTGAACGTTACCTTTGACGGCTGAATTGTGCGTTGCGTTGCTCTTTGCTTTCCCGGATGTGTATGTAACGTAACGTTCGTTGAGATGGTTCTGAGGAAGAATGTACGACAGTGCCCGTGCCGTCTGTGTTCGTGTGCAAAGCCATTGTGTGTGTGTGTGTGTGTGTGTGTGTGTGTGTGTGTGTGTGTGTGTGTGGCGTCCGGGAATGGCGGTGGGCGTGCCCTGCATGTGGCCCGGAAGGCTGTTCGTTTCGCGGTAGTTGTGTGGACGGGGGAGGGGCACGCGTAACGCTGCTGGCATGGCATGGCATTCGGGAGATGGGAGGGGGCAAACGAAGAAAACAAGACGCGGAGGCTATGAAGACGGGGAGGGGCGCGGTGTGGGTGGCTTGCGCTGCGCTCGGCTGGCGCGTGCGGCGTTGTTTTTGTGCAAAAGAAGAGAAAACGAATGGGTTGCCGGGAGGGGGCCGTTGTGGTGTAGCCGCAGACGCGGCTGTCAGTGAACGTGGTGAGACCGACGGATGCGGGAGGGGCGGGGGCGGGGAAAACACTAGAAGAAGGAGAAAAACGCTGCTGCAACCAACATAAAATGAGGCCTTTTGTAACCTGCCAGCAACAAAACAACAACAACAAAAAAAAAAAAAAAGGGTCTATCAACATTGAATGTAAATGGAAATGGACCCAAGTGTAACCTCCCCGCACAAATAGTCGTTAAGTAAGTGAGTGAGTGAATGATGATAAAAAATGTGCCAGAATGTTGTTAACGTCCCTAGAAAATGAACGAACGAAGATTGACGAGAAACGCGCGATAATATGATGAATGGAAATAATGAACCATGAACATCTCAACAGACATAATTGAAAACCCGATAAACGTTGTAAGGGCAGCGCTGGCTGACCTTCGGCCCTGTGTATTCTGAAACGTCCCCCTTTGAACAACCAATGTATACAAAACTGTGCTTAAACTGACACACAATATTTTTGAGCGCAACGCAATCTTGACTATCAAAGATCCCTGCAAAAGAATGGCCCTGAGAAACATTAAAGTACACCTGTCGGAAATCACTTACCTCACAAAAAGCTTCATTACTCGAACTACTGCAATACAGCGAGCACCACTGCTGCCAGCTAAATAAGAGATTCCAAACTACGGAGGGCACTAACTACCGATGGGGATAGTTAGCAAAGTAAAGATGTTTCATAGAGAACAACAAACAATGTATTTACCCTTAATATCATCACCAGTCATAATATATGTAATTTGAAAAGTCCGCCATCTCTGTCCTCACGTGCACCAGTGCTGGCGGCTCACCCCTAACTGCGCAACGCTACGCGCTGTTCACATCCAGCTATAGCAGTTCATGACAACAATGCAAACTAGCCACAGACTGCACACAGCACAGGCAGTGATTTTCACGCGGAGCGCTACGTGGCATTACCAATATAAAAATCTAAACAAACAGCGTACGTACAAATTAGAATAAAAAGAGCAAAAGATCGTTACGTCAAAAAACAAAAACAAAAAAGACAAAAGAGAAGAAACAAACTGCATCTATATGTGCTCTTAACTGTAGATACCTGTACACAGCGTCGTGCAATGAATGCCGGCTCACATTTAATTTTGATTGTTGGAGGAAATGCGTAGGAAATATTCTTTAAATGGAAATGAATGGTTGTACTTTAAAAAAAGTTAGTTTGGAAACAAAGTATTATTGGGGCATTTTGTTGTGAAGAAAATAGTTACAATTGACATACAGTATTAGATTTGCGCAATGCAGCTTCATTACCTTACCTGTAATAACAATATGCATCGTCCCGAACGGAGACCAGAGTCGCGAGAAGAGCACGCCGCCGCCCGCTCAGTACAATCGTCCACTCGCTAATACTGTCGACTGACTAGTACCTCTCCCGACCCGCCACATATAGATGGCAACTGTTCCTGCCGACCCGCTACGTGCTACTAGTGTCGTGTGGCGCAGACTAGCGGCGATAAGAAACGCTCTGGTCAGAGATTGTGTCGTGCCTCGCCATCGCTGGTAACGAGTACATACGTGTTTCAGCGCGCGTACCGGAAGACGCAGTGCGGAGCCAGAGACTGTGTTGTCGAGGCCGTCGGCGCAGTGCATGTCGGTCGGTGGAGTGCGTGCGGGAGGGCAGAGAGGCAGCGTCGGCACGGAGATGCACGCACGGGGGCTGCGGCGTGGCGCGTTTGCGGTAGGCGCCTTTGGTGGCAACGGCCGGGACAAGCAGCGGTGTATGGTGTGGTGCGGGCCGGACAGGGGCGGAGGAGGAGGAGGAGGCGGCGGCGCGACGATGGCATTGGGGCGGAAACGGGGACGGGGACGGCGACGGCGGATGTTGAGAGAGAGGCGTCACGCGCGGACCGACACAGACGCACAGATAGATAGATAGATAGATAGATAGATAGGTAGGAAGAAGAAGGGGCGGCCGGTGAGTGGGTGCAATTTAGGCGGTAGACACAAGAGGTCGGCACGGCATTTGCGTGGTGTGGCGTTGTGACGGGGTGTGCTCGCTTGCCTCGTTTTGTTGATGCGCGCAGGAAGATGTGCAGAGCAGCGGCGGGCGGCTCGGTTCGGTTTGGCCCGGCGGGCCGCGCTGTTGTCGCGGACGTGAGCGCCCCCTGGCGGGTGGCCGGAGGCGGCGCGGCGTGTTGGACGTGTGGCTGGCGGCAGTGCAGAATTGCGAGTGGCTGGCGGTGTGGCGGTTGGCGCGTCGGGCGGCCGAGAGAGAGGAGAGGTATGTGTTTGCGGGCGCCTTTGCTGCGCGGCGTCGTGCAGGGAGGGCGGGCGCCTGTCGACTGTGTGTGTGTGTGTGTGTGTACGACGGGAAGGGGGAGGCGGCGGTGGATAGTGCAGTAGTTGTGTCGCGTTGCCACGGGCGTCGGGTGCGGCTGTGCGTAGTGGCGGAAAGGTGTCGGTTGCGGGGAAGCGAGGCCGTCGTTGGCGGGTGTCGCGTGCCTTCGTGAATCGAGTGGGGCGGGGAAAGGAGCAGCGTGCCGCTGCGTCGCGGCCGTTAGCCAGAGGCTGTGCTTTGATAGTTTTGTGGACGG
This sequence comes from Schistocerca cancellata, assembly GCF_023864275.1. NCBI lineage: Eukaryota > Metazoa > Arthropoda > Insecta > Orthoptera > Acrididae > Schistocerca > Schistocerca cancellata. The sequence continues at coordinate 113,201 of NW_026047170.1, read as the reverse complement.
TTCGTGCGAGGCGATTTGTTGCCTGCCCTATGTTTGTCTGTTGTTTTGGAGACGACGACTGGTTGGTGGCGTGCGCGCGAGCGAAGTGGCGGTGTGCGTTTCCCGTGTCGACTGCCGACTGCCGACTGCCGGCTGGCGACAGGTGCGCCGTCGGTGGGGTGGGTGGCCGGCACAAGTAGAGGCGGCGGCGTCGTTGCGGTGTGTTTGTGTTGTCGGCTGTGTCGGCGACAGCTGTTTGTGCGGTGCGTTGTGAATGGTGGTGCAAACGTGTGCTGGCGTTGAGGCTGCGACCGCGGCGTGTTGTTGGTTGATGTTGAACAGCGGCTGTGTGCGGTGGTGGTGTTGCCGCACGTGCATCCGGCCCGGCGCGGAAAGCGCAGTTGCGGCGGCCCTTCGGTGCCAGCCACGTCGCGTGAGCGGCGGGGTTGCTCTGGTCGACACGTGGTGCTCTGGTTTGTTGTTTGGTGCCCTTTGGCCGGTGGGTGGTCCGTGTGTCTCGGTATCTGGTCGTGGTCGTGCTGCCCGCCCGTTTGTCGGCGTTGTCTGTGGCTTCGCTTTTGTTTTTGCGGCGTGCCGACGACCCGACGCGACCTTTACACCCAAAGTGTGGCGCCCGAAGGTGAACCAACGTAATCCGACCTCGGCGCTTAAGCTCTAAGCCTAAGCTGAGCGAACCGAACCGAACCTGTAGCGTTGCGTAGCGCGAGGTGAGGTGAGGTGAGGTGAGGTGAGGTGAGGTGAGGTGAGGTGAGGTGAGGTGAGGTGAGGTGAGGTGAGGTGCGGTGAGGTCAGCCTCAGCGCCAAGTAAGCCAAGCTGTCCGGCCGTGAGGTGGGTGGGTAGGTAGGTGCGGCTGCTGCGGCCACCTGACGCCCGACGTGTGTTTGAATGCTTAACCTAAGTTTGAGGCTTAACCCAACCCAAGTGGCCTTAACCTAACCTAACCTAACCTAACCTAACCTAACCTAACCTAACCTCGGACGCCCGACGTGTGTTTGAATGCTTTAACCTAAGTTTGACGCTTAACCTAACACCGACGCTTAACCTAACCCAAGTGCCCCTAACCTAACCTTAATGTAACGTAACCTAACCTAACCTGTGACGCCTGACGTGTGTTTTGAATGCTTAACCTAACCCAAGTGCCCTTAACCTAACCCACGTCCACCGAACCTAACCGAGACGTGTGAACCTAATGTCTAACTCGTAACGCGTGATGATGTTGGCTGTCGTGGTGTGCTGACGGCAGATTGGGTTGGTCTGTAGTTGCGGGATTTCGGTTTGCCTCGGCGAGGGGTTGGCTCGTAAGCGGCGAGGGGCGCTCCGGCGGAGCATGTTGCTTTGCAGGCGGCGCCCGTTTTTGCGGCGGGCACAATTGAAATTGTTGGGAAACGAACGAAAGGGCTGTGAATGTTGGCGGGGCGAGAGGAGGAGGACGTGGCCCGACGGCTGCGGGCCGATCGGGAAACGGTGGGAGGGGCGATGGGGCGGGCGGAGGTGCGTTTTGCACGGCCGTCATCGCCGCACGCCTCCGCTTGTGTGGCTGTGGCGCCGGCCGCGCTGGCCGGGCTGCCGCGGCGACGGTGTGGGGCTTTTGCCGAAGGTTTGGCCATTGTGGCCGGTCGCCGGCTGGGGCTGTGGGGGCGGCATTTGGGCGTGGGCGGCGATTCTCGGCGGGCCGACCCAGGCTGTAGCGCGCGGTGGCTGCAGTTTGGCCGTGGTTTGCGGCGCTGCCGTGGCGACTGGTTGGCGACTGTGGTGTGGCTGTGTGTAGCCCCATCCTCGGTGGTTTGAAAGGCGCGGGTGGTTGTGGCGCAGGTGTGGGGCTGCTCCGCACAGGCTGTCGGACGTTGGGCGGTAGCAAGCGCGGGAGGCGCGGCGCGGCGGCGCGCAGAGTGGCGGCCGCTCTCTCGGCCGTCCGCGCCCGCCCGCGACACTGGCTGGGCCTGTGGCGCGAGGCGGCTATTCCTCTGCTGTGCGCTCCGCTCGCTGCGTGTTCCTCCTCTCGCTCTCGCTGCTCGCTGTGTTGTGTGTTAACGCGCGTCGTCGAAATGGCAGATCAGGCGGCTACGAACGAGACTGCTGCGGCACCCGCCGCCACCGGCACTACGAAGAAGGCAAAGTCTGCGTCGTCTGCGAAGAAGCCGCGCGCCAAGCCTGCGCACCCGCGCACCTCTGAGATGGTGACGGCCGCCATCAAGAGTCTGAAGGAGCGCGGCGGATCGTCGCTGCAGGCGATCAAGAAGTACATTGCCGCGCACTACAAGCTGGACGCGGAGAAGCTGGCGCCGTTTATCAAGAAGTACCTCAAGTCGGCCGTGGTGGCGGGCGAGCTGGTGCAGACGAAGGGGAAGGGCGCGTCCGGCTCTTTCAAGCTTGCCGGCGCCGGCGGCGGGGCGGCTGAGGGCGGCAAGGCTCGTGCTGGCGGTGCCAAGAAGAAGCGCGCCGCTCCGGCCAGCAAGGAGAAGAAGGGCGCCCGTGCGGCCGGCGCAAAGAAGGCTGGTGGCGTGAAGGCGGCGACTGGTCGGAAGGCGGGCGCCGCCAAGAAGGCGTCTGCGGCGTCGGCCGCTCCCGCCGGT
>NW_026047170.1:50738-108238 GCF_023864275.1 Schistocerca cancellata | reverse complement strand
CCCATACAAACGAAACAGCTGATCCGGCCGCCTATGGGCACGCCTTGCCTCGGCAACTCCAACGCCGCCGCAAACACACAGCCAAAACCACGCAAATATTCACCGCCTCTCGCACAACAACAACAACAACAACACACAGCCCGGCGTCTCCATCGATCGATAAACAAAACAAACACACAACGCCCTCTCTCGCACACACACACACACACACACACACACACACAGCCACAAGACCCGCTTCCTTTCCTTTCCTCCCAGTCACGTCACGTCAGTCAAACGCAAACGAAATGAAGAATGAAAGAAAGAAGGCAGGCAACACACGCAGCAACAACACAGACTCTTTCGCACTTTTCAATTTCCGAACAGTGTGGTGGCCCTGAAAAGGGCCGTTTTCGTCTCTCCCACGGCCGCGGGAAGGCCAACGCGGCACAGCACACGGCTGCGACGCGCCTAACCGCCGAAACCGTACAGGGTGCGCCCCTGCCTCTTCAGGGCGTACACCACGTCCATGGCCGTCACAGTCTTGCGCTTGGCGTGCTCAGTGTACGTCACCGCGTCGCGGATCACGTTCTCCAGGAACACCTTCAGCACTCCGCGGGTCTCCTCGTAGATCAGGACCAGAGATGCGCTTCACGCCGCCCCTGCGAGCCAGGCGGCGGATCGCGGGCTTCGTGATGCCCTGGATGTTGTCGCGCAACACCTTGCGGTGCCGCTTGGCGCCACCCTTGCCGAGCCCCTTTCCTCCCTTGCCGCGGCCAGTCATCTCTTCTAAATCCTCAAAAAGCTCAAGGCAAAGCAAAACGTCTGCCTGCAGCGGCTGGCTCCTCACCCGGCGCTAGCGAGTCGGCTACGGTCTGCGCCCGGCGCACGCGCCAGCCCCCCCTATATAGACTCTGGCCCGCCCTCCCCCCACCACGCGCAACCGAGGGCATATAAGCGCACCACGGTGGCTGGCGCGCGCCCGTGTCGTCAAGGCAGCACCCGACGCAGCACCTCGCTCGCCTCCACGCCGCTCCGCTACCGCTATGGCCCGCACAAAGCAAACGGCCCGCAAGTCCACCGGCGGAAAGGCGCCGCGCAAACAGCTCGCCACCAAGGCGGCGAGGAAGAGCGCGCCCGCCACCGGCGGCGTCAAGAAGCCCCACCGCTACAGGCCGGGCACCGTCGCCCTGCGAGAAATCAGGCGCTACCAGAAGAGCACAGAGCTGCTCATCCGCAAGCTGCCATTCCAGCGCCTAGTGCGCGAGATCGCCCAGGACTTCAAGACCGACCTGCGCTTCCAGAGCTCCGCGGTCATGGCCCTGCAGGAGGCCAGCGAGGCCTACCTCGTCGGCCTCTTCGAAGACACCAACCTGTGCGCAATCCACGCCAAGCGCGTCACCATCATGCCCAAGGACATCCAGCTCGCGCGCCGCATCCGCGGCGAGCGCGCCTAAACACCAGCGCCAGCCGCTGGGCACCGCCCGCGCACGCAACAAACAAAAACGGCCCTTTTCAGGGCCACTAACATCACTCCGTCGCGAGCAAACTTTGTCGGTCGCCTCTCGCCCCACAACCACAGAACGAACGAAAGACAAAACACCACTTCCACTTCCCGTCCGTCCGCCACAGCCGCTCTCCTCTGCCAGCTTGCTGGCGCGCGCAACAATCAACAACATCATCCCTCCCCGGCGCGGCGCTCAAGCGCACAATACCCCATCGGCCGACGCCGTCAACCACACGGCCGGCCGCCGCTTCGTTTCGAAAAGAAAAGAAAAACAAACACAAAAAGCCAGGCACGTCCAACGCCACCGACCCTTTCCACATCTCAACGTCCCCCGCCCCCGTTGCAAGAACACACACACAAGACAAGACACATCCGAGAAGACGGCAGGCAGGCAAACCAAAGTATTCAAACAACATGACACAAAACCAACCGTCGGCCGGCCGCGACCAAAAAACAAAAAAAACGGCGACAATCAACCGCTACCGCCGCCCGCACCCGCCACCGACCCCCCGCAATCCAACCACCACGGCACGCAAACAGTATCCACACACGGGCATACAGAAACGCCAGACGACACAACCACACCGCAACACAAACACGACAATCAAAACCTTCCAGACGTGCTTTGATGGCCCTGAGAAGGGCCGTTTTGGGCCGCGCGTCTGTTGCGCGCCACTAGACGACGGGGACGGGGGGTGCGGACGACGGAGTCAACCGCCAACCCTTCCTTTCCCATTCCTCTCTACTTCTTCTTCTTGGGCGAAGCCTTCGCCTTAGACGGCGTCGTCGCCTTCTTCGGGCGCGGCGCCTTCGGCTTCTTCGTCGGAACCTTGGCGGCCTTCTTCGCCTTCGACGGCGACTTGGCCTTGGCCGGCTTGGCAGCAGCCGCCTTCTTCGCACCGGCGGGAGCGGCCGACGCCGCAGACGCCTTCTTGGCGGCGCCCGCCTTCCGACCAGTCGCCGCCTTCACGCCACCAGCCTTCTTTGCGCCGGCCGCACGGGCGCCCTTCTTCTCCTTGCTGGCCGGAGCGGCGCGCTTCTTCTTGGCACCGCCAGCACGAGCCTTGCCGCCCTCAGCCGCCCCGCCGCCGGCGCCGGCAAGCTTGAAAGAGCCGGACGCGCCCTTCCCCTTCGTCTGCACCAGCTCGCCCGCCACCACGGCCGACTTGAGGTACTTCTTGATAAACGGCGCCAGCTTCTCCGCGTCCAGCTTGTAGTGCGCGGCAATGTACTTCTTGATCGCCTGCAGCGACGATCCGCCGCGCTCCTTCAGACTCTTGATGGCGGCCGTCACCATCTCAGAGGTGCGCGGGTGCGCAGGCTTGGCGCGCGGCTTCTTCGCAGACGACGCAGACTTTGCCTTCTTCGTAGTGCCGGTGGCGGCGGGTGCCGCAGCAGTCTCGTTCGTAGCCGCCTGATCTGCCATTTCGACGACGCGCGTTAACACACAACACAGCGAGCAGCGAGAGCGAGAGGAGACACGCAGCGAGCGGAGCGCACAGCAGAGGAATAGCCGCCTCGCGCCACAGGCCCAGCCAGTGTCGCGGGCGGGCGCGGACGGCCGAGAGAGCGGCCGCCACTCTGCGCGCCGCCGCGCCGCGCCTCCCGCGCTTGCTACCGCCCAACGTCCGACAGCCTGTGCGGAGCAGCCCCACACCTGCGCCACAACCACCCGCGCCTTTCAAACCACCGAGGATGGGGCTACACACAGCCACACCACAGTCGCCAACCAGTCGCCACGGCAGCGCCGCAAACCACGGCCAAACTGCAGCCACCGCGCGCTACAGCCTGGGTCGGCCCGCCGAGAATCGCCGCCCACGCCCAAATGCCGCCCCCACAGCCCCAGCCGGCGACCGGCCACAATGGCCAAACCTTCGGCAAAAGCCCCACACCGTCGCCGCGGCAGCCCGGCCAGCGCGGCCGGCGCCACAGCCACACAAGCGGAGGCGTGCGGCGATGACGGCCGTGCAAACGCACCTCCGCCGCCCCATCGCCCTCCCACCGTTTCCCGATCGGCCCGCAGCCGTCGGGCCACGTCCTCCTCCTCTCGCCCGCCAACATTCACAGCCCTTTCGTTCGTTTCCCAACAATTTCAATTGTGCCCGCCGCAAAAACGGGCGCCGCCTGCAAAGCAACATGCTCCGCCGGAGCGCCCCTCGCCGCTTACGAGCCAACCCCTCGCCCGAGGCAAACCGAAATCCGCAACTACAGACCAACCCAATCTGCCGTCAGCACACACGACAGCCAACATCATCACGCGTTACGAGTTAGACATTAGGTTCACACGTCTCGGTTAGGTTCGGTGGACGTGGGTTAGGTTAAGGGCACTTGGGTTAGGTTAAGCATTCAAAACACACGTCAGGCGTCACAGGTTAGGTTAGGTTACGTTACATTAAGGTTAGGTTAGGGGCACTTGGGTTAGGTTAAGCGTCGGTGTTAGGTTAAGCGTCAAACTTAGGTTAAAGCATTCAAACACACGTCGGGCGTCCGAGGTTAGGTTAGGTTAGGTTAGGTTAGGTTAGGTTAGGTTAGGTTAAGGCCACTTGGGTTGGGTTAAGCCTCAAACTTAGGTTAAGCATTCAAACACACGTCGGGCGTCAGGTGGCCGCAGCAGCCGCACCTACCTACCCACCCACCTCACGGCCGGACAGCTTGGCTTACTTGGCGCTGAGGCTGACCTCACCGCACCTCACCTCACCTCACCTCACCTCACCTCACCTCACCTCACCTCACCTCACCTCACCTCACCTCACCTCACCTCGCGCTACGCAACGCTACAGGTTCGGTTCGGTTCGCTCAGCTTAGGCTTAGAGCTTAAGCGCCGAGGTCGGATTACGTTGGTTCACCTTCGGGCGCCACACTTTGGGTGTAAAGGTCGCGTCGGGTCGTCGGCACGCCGCAAAAACAAAAGCGAAGCCACAGACAACGCCGACAAACGGGCGGGCAGCACGACCACGACCAGATACCGAGACACACGGACCACCCACCGGCCAAAGGGCACCAAACAACAAACCAGAGCACCACGTGTCGACCAGAGCAACCCGCCGCTCACGCGACGTGGCTGGCACCGAAGGGCCGCCGCAACTGCGCTTTCCGCGCCGGGCCGGATGCACGTGCGGCAACACCACCACCGCACACAGCCGCTGTTCAACATCAACCAACAACACGCCGCGGTCGCAGCCTCAACGCCAGCACACGTTTGCACCACCATTCACACGCACCGCACAAACAGCTGTCGCCGACACAGCCGACAACACAAACACACCGCAACGACGCCGCCGCCTCTACTTGTGCCGGCCACCCACCCCACCGACGGCGCACCTGTCGCCAGCCGGCAGTCGGCAGTCGGCAGTCGACACGGGAAACGCACACCGCCACTTCGCTCGCGCGCACGCCACCAACCAGTCGTCGTCTCCAAAACAACAGACAAACATAGGGCAGGCAACAAATCGCCTCGCACGAACCGTCCACAAAACTATCAAAGCACAGCCTCTGGCTAACGGCCGCGACGCAGCGGCACGCTGCTCCTTTCCCCGCCCCACTCGATTCACGAAGGCACGCGACACCGCCAACGACGGCCTCGCTTCCCGCAACCGACACCTTTCCGCCACTACGCACAGCCGCACCCGACGCCCGTGGCAACGCGACACAACTACTGCACTATCCACCGCCGCCTCCCCCTTCCCGTCGTACACACACACACACACACACAGTCGACAGGCGCCCGCCCTCCCTGCACGACGCCGCGCAGCAAAGGCGCCCGCAAACACATACCTCTCCTCTCTCTCGGCCGCCCGACGCGCCAACCGCCACACCGCCAGCCACTCGCAATTCTGCACTGCCGCCAGCCACACGTCCAACACGCCGCGCCGCCTCCGGCCACCCGCCAGGGGGCGCTCACGTCCGCGACAACAGCGCGGCCCGCCGGGCCAAACCGAACCGAGCCGCCCGCCGCTGCTCTGCACATCTTCCTGCGCGCATCAACAAAACGAGGCAAGCGAGCACACCCCGTCACAACGCCACACCACGCAAATGCCGTGCCGACCTCTTGTGTCTACCGCCTAAATTGCACCCACTCACCGGCCGCCCCTTCTTCTTCCTACCTATCTATCTATCTATCTATCTATCTATCTGTGCGTCTGTGTCGGTCCGCGCGTGACGCCTCTCTCTCAACATCCGCCGTCGCCGTCCCCGTCCCCGTTTCCGCCCCAATGCCATCGTCGCGCCGCCGCCTCCTCCTCCTCCTCCGCCCCTGTCCGGCCCGCACCACACCATACACCGCTGCTTGTCCCGGCCGTTGCCACCAAAGGCGCCTACCGCAAACGCGCCACGCCGCAGCCCCCGTGCGTGCATCTCCGTGCCGACGCTGCCTCTCTGCCCTCCCGCACGCACTCCACCGACCGACATGCACTGCGCCGACGGCCTCGACAACACAGTCTCTGGCTCCGCACTGCGTCTTCCGGTACGCGCGCTGAAACACGTATGTACTCGTTACCAGCGATGGCGAGGCACGACACAATCTCTGACCAGAGCGTTTCTTATCGCCGCTAGTCTGCGCCACACGACACTAGTAGCACGTAGCGGGTCGGCAGGAACAGTTGCCATCTATATGTGGCGGGTCGGGAGAGGTACTAGTCAGTCGACAGTATTAGCGAGTGGACGATTGTACTGAGCGGGCGGCGGCGTGCTCTTCTCGCGACTCTGGTCTCCGTTCGGGACGATGCATATTGTTATTACAGGTAAGGTAATGAAGCTGCATTGCGCAAATCTAATACTGTATGTCAATTGTAACTATTTTCTTCACAACAAAATGCCCCAATAATACTTTGTTTCCAAACTAACTTTTTTTAAAGTACAACCATTCATTTCCATTTAAAGAATATTTCCTACGCATTTCCTCCAACAATCAAAATTAAATGTGAGCCGGCATTCATTGCACGACGCTGTGTACAGGTATCTACAGTTAAGAGCACATATAGATGCAGTTTGTTTCTTCTCTTTTGTCTTTTTTGTTTTTGTTTTTTGACGTAACGATCTTTTGCTCTTTTTATTCTAATTTGTACGTACGCTGTTTGTTTAGATTTTTATATTGGTAATGCCACGTAGCGCTCCGCGTGAAAATCACTGCCTGTGCTGTGTGCAGTCTGTGGCTAGTTTGCATTGTTGTCATGAACTGCTATAGCTGGATGTGAACAGCGCGTAGCGTTGCGCAGTTAGGGGTGAGCCGCCAGCACTGGTGCACGTGAGGACAGAGATGGCGGACTTTTCAAATTACATATATTATGACTGGTGATGATATTAAGGGTAAATACATTGTTTGTTGTTCTCTATGAAACATCTTTACTTTGCTAACTATCCCCATCGGTAGTTAGTGCCCTCCGTAGTTTGGAATCTCTTATTTAGCTGGCAGCAGTGGTGCTCGCTGTATTGCAGTAGTTCGAGTAATGAAGCTTTTTGTGAGGTAAGTGATTTCCGACAGGTGTACTTTAATGTTTCTCAGGGCCATTCTTTTGCAGGGATCTTTGATAGTCAAGATTGCGTTGCGCTCAAAAATATTGTGTGTCAGTTTAAGCACAGTTTTGTATACATTGGTTGTTCAAAGGGGGACGTTTCAGAATACACAGGGCCGAAGGTCAGCCAGCGCTGCCCTTACAACGTTTATCGGGTTTTCAATTATGTCTGTTGAGATGTTCATGGTTCATTATTTCCATTCATCATATTATCGCGCGTTTCTCGTCAATCTTCGTTCGTTCATTTTCTAGGGACGTTAACAACATTCTGGCACATTTTTTATCATCATTCACTCACTCACTTACTTAACGACTATTTGTGCGGGGAGGTTACACTTGGGTCCATTTCCATTTACATTCAATGTTGATAGACCCTTTTTTTTTTTTTTTGTTGTTGTTGTTTTGTTGCTGGCAGGTTACAAAAGGCCTCATTTTATGTTGGTTGCAGCAGCGTTTTTCTCCTTCTTCTAGTGTTTTCCCCGCCCCCGCCCCTCCCGCATCCGTCGGTCTCACCACGTTCACTGACAGCCGCGTCTGCGGCTACACCACAACGGCCCCCTCCCGGCAACCCATTCGTTTTCTCTTCTTTTGCACAAAAACAACGCCGCACGCGCCAGCCGAGCGCAGCGCAAGCCACCCACACCGCGCCCCTCCCCGTCTTCATAGCCTCCGCGTCTTGTTTTCTTCGTTTGCCCCCTCCCATCTCCCGAATGCCATGCCATGCCAGCAGCGTTACGCGTGCCCCTCCCCCGTCCACACAACTACCGCGAAACGAACAGCCTTCCGGGCCACATGCAGGGCACGCCCACCGCCATTCCCGGACGCCACACACACACACACACACACACACACACACACACACACACACACACACACACACACAATGGCTTTGCACACGAACACAGACGGCACGGGCACTGTCGTACATTCTTCCTCAGAACCATCTCAACGAACGTTACGTTACATACACATCCGGGAAAGCAAAGAGCAACGCAACGCACAATTCAGCCGTCAAAGGTAACGTTCACCACGGCAGACACTCGCCGCCGCGCCGTTACACGCATTTCAGTGCGGCTACAATACACCTCCGACACGGGAACGTTCCGTTGCTCTACACTGCGTTTCTCCGTTTTGTTTGGTTTTTTTTTTCCGTTTTCTCTCTCTCTCTCTCTCTCTCTATTTTTCTTTTTTTTCCCCTCTGTCCTTCCCTCCACCATTCTCTCCTCACGTTCTGCCCAGACATTCGACCGATCAGAGGTTCGTTCACCTTTCGGTAACCGTTCTCAGCGCGACGGTGTACCGACGGTATGACGGGTGTTCAAGACGTCCGGTGTACCGCGCCGATCGACAGTTTCCCAGAGGCGACGGATCGGACCACATCACCGACATACACACAAACACGTGTACGCACATTCGCCAAAGCGACCGTCGTCTTCTAGCGTCGCGCTTACTCTACTGTACTGCACTGGACACGCGAGCATGCATCTTCAATGACGACGTCGGTGTGCGTGCGTCGTACGCACACAAGCAGACACAGTCAGTCAGACACGACTATCGAAATCAGAGTCGGGGGAAAGGTACATATCATCGTGCGTGTCGCCCGTACAATGCAATACACAGTGGTGTCTCATTGCGCGTTCACATTTAAACGTCACTCACACGCCTCCACGCTGCATTTACAGACACATTTCACCCTCGCCATATATGGCGTGCAAACCGACCCGCAAACGGCCGTCGTTACACACTGACATTCCCAACAATCGCGTTTCGTTTCCACCCGTCACGTAACTAACCGGCACCTCCATCCAAAGGGCACATCACCGATCGCACTTCAACCCCCCCCCCCCCCCCTCGCAGACAACGAGTTGTGCGCACGTGCCTCCATTCCACGTCACACCGTGGCCGTACCCCGCAACACGCGACGCGCCCCCTAAACAATCAAATTATTCATCGCATCGGCCACCCCACCCCGTCGCGTCGCAACCAAAGCGGTAGCTATTGCCGCCGTCCACCCACTCACACACAAAACAAAACAAAAACAACAACAATTCCGCCCTTCCCGCAAAGGCCATTTGGTGGCCCTGAAAAGGGCCGTTTTGCCGCTCTCGCAACGGAGGATCTCCTTCCTTCCATTCCAGAGCCACCTCCTTACTTGGAGCTCGTGTACTTGGTCACCGCCTTCGTGCCCTCGCTCACGGCGTGCTTGGCCAGCTCGCCAGGCAGCAACAGCCGCACAGCGGTCTGGATCTCGCGGGACGTGATGGTCGAGCGCTTGTTGTAGTGCGCCAGGCGAGACGCCTCGGCCGCGATGCGCTCGAAAATGTCGTTCACGAAGCTGTTCATGATGCTCATCGCCTTCGACGAGATGCCCGTGTCAGGGTGCACCTGCTTCAGCACCTTGTAGATGTAGATGGCATAGCTCTCCTTCCTCTTGCGCTTCTTCTTCTTGTCGCCCTTCGAAATGTTCTTCTGCGCCTTGCCAGCCTTCTTGGCGGCCTTCCCGCTAGTCTTGGGCGGCATCTCAAACAAGAACGTGAACGTACGGCAGCAACACCAGCAGCAAGCGCTCCGCTCTAGTCAGCGTCTCCCCACACAGTGGCACCCAGCGCGCCCCGCCGCCGCACCTTTACCAGCTCGCCCCGTTGCGGCCGCCGACCAATGGGCCGCGAGCGCAACCGGCCGCCGCACCCGAGAGCATAAAGGACCCCCACCCCTGGCGGCGCCGCCACTCCGCTGCTCGACTCGCTGCGGCTCGCACCGTCCTTCGTCTCGTCTCGTTTTTACACCACAGCGCATCGCCATGTCCGGACGCGGAAAGGGAGGCAAAGTCAAGGGCAAGTCAAAGTCCCGCTCAAGCAGGGCCGGGCTCCAGTTCCCGGTCGGCAGAATCCACCGCCTCCTGCGCAAGGGAAACTACGCCGAGCGCGTCGGCGCCGGGGCGCCCGTCTACCTCGCCGCCGTCATGGAGTACCTCGCGGCTGAGGTGCTCGAGCTGGCCGGAAACGCGGCCCGCGACAACAAGAAGACGCGCATCATCCCGCGCCACCTGCAGCTTGCCATCCGCAACGACGAGGAGCTCAACAAGCTCCTGTCGGGCGTCACCATCGCACAGGGTGGTGTCCTGCCCAACATCCAGGCCGTCCTGCTGCCAAAGAAGACCGAGAAGAAGGCCTAAACAGAGAGGCCAGGCAATCGGCACGCGGACCCGCCGCCCAGCAGCGCTGCGTGCTCCCCTGCACGCAACGCGCTTTGCCGGCCCGGCTCGGCTCACAACAATCGGCCCTTTTCAGGGCCACCACACAAACCTACGTCCAAAGCAAAATTTCAGTCGTCCTCGCCGCGCTTTGCTTTACTTTACTTTAACTTCACTTCCACAGCCGCCGCCGGCAACAAGACCATACCAACTGCTACGATTGCAGGGGGAGATATTCTGCGAGGTACCTCGGTGTCACGCCTGACAGCGAAGTGTCACATAGGGGAACTTGGCACAAACGCTCACGCCAGGATGCAGATCCTGTACCCCTGTTCCCTCGACCCCGCAACAGGGGTAGCGATACTGGAAATATGCGCGCCCTGTATGGGGCTATGCAGCCAGATCGACGATGCATCGCCTACAGAAGGGTCCAAAGCAGAGCGCTCTACGACGGGCCTTACACGTCCCCGCGGCAGACCTGCCTAGAACCACCCACAACACGATTCCGCGCCCTGGCAGAAGCGTTCTACGCCACCGCGCGGAATTCCGAAAATGACTATTACGTCTTGACCCTTGGGCAATATGAACACCACAGGGACAGATGTGCAAGACCCGAGTCGCTACTCCAGCAGTAGCACAAACAGAACACATAATCACTCTCAACAAACAGCAACGTCCGAAAAAGCACACTACCAAAGATAAGAACAACACACAGAAAAGAGGAGCAAATGTCCACAGGCGACAATAACCTCCACCAACTCCCCCTCTAACGGTAGAGGACTTAAAAGAGAGAACAACAAAGAAGAGCCGCCGCCATCTTGTCGTCCACAGCCCGTGTGGCCCAACACACACACACACACACACACACACACACACACACACACACACATTTCTCTTGTTTTGTTTCGTTTGCCTCAAGCACCTCCACGCACGCACAGTCGCCTTCCAAACGACAACGACAGCAATAATCACCACTGTTCAACGAGCGCGTCGACACACCGCCCTCCACTCCCGCGCGCCCCATACAAACGAAACAGCTGATCCGGCCGCCTATGGGCACGCCTTGCCTCGGCAACTCCAACGCCGCCGCAAACACACAGCCAAAACCACGCAAATATTCACCGCCTCTCGCACAACAACAACAACAACAACACACAGCCCGGCGTCTCCATCGATCGATAAACAAAACAAACACACAACGCCCTCTCTCGCACACACACACACACACACACACACACACACAGCCACAAGACCCGCTTCCTTTCCTTTCCTCCCAGTCACGTCACGTCAGTCAAACGCAAACGAAATGAAGAATGAAAGAAAGAAGGCAGGCAACACACGCAGCAACAACACAGACTCTTTCGCACTTTTCAATTTCCGAACAGTGTGGTGGCCCTGAAAAGGGCCGTTTTCGTCTCTCCCACGGCCGCGGGAAGGCCAACGCGGCACAGCACACCGGCTGCGACGCGCCTAACCGCCGAAACCGTACAGGGTGCGCCCCTGCCTCTTCAGGGCGTACACCACGTCCATGGCCGTCACAGTCTTGCGCTTGGCGTGCTCAGTGTACGTCACCGCGTCGCGGATCACGTTCTCCAGGAACACCTTCAGCACTCCGCGGGTCTCCTCGTAGATCAGACCAGAGATGCGCTTCACGCCGCCCCTGCGAGCCAGGCGGCGGATCGCGGGCTTCGTGATGCCCTGGATGTTGTCGCGCAACACCTTGCGGTGCCGCTTGGCGCCACCCTTGCCGAGCCCCTTTCCTCCCTTGCCGCGGCCAGTCATCTCTTCTAAATCCTCAAAAAGCTCAAGGCAAAGCAAAACGTCTGCTGCAGCGGCTGGCTCCTCACCCGGCGCTAGCGAGTCGGCTACGGTCTGCGCCCGGCGCACGCGCCAGCCCCCCTATATAGACTCTGGCCCGCCCTCCCCCCACCACGCGCAACCGAGGGCATATAAGCGCACCACGGTGGCTGGCGCGCGCCCGTGTCGTCAAGGCAGCACCCGACGCAGCACCTCGCTCGCCTCCACGCCGCTCCGCTACCGCTATGGCCCGCACAAAGCAAACGGCCCGCAAGTCCACCGGCGGAAAGGCGCCGCGCAAACAGCTCGCCACCAAGGCGGCGAGGAAGAGCGCGCCCGCCACCGGCGGCGTCAAGAAGCCCCACCGCTACAGGCCGGGCACCGTCGCCCTGCGAGAAATCAGGCGCTACCAGAAGAGCACAGAGCTGCTCATCCGCAAGCTGCCATTCCAGCGCCTAGTGCGCGAGATCGCCCAGGACTTCAAGACCGACCTGCGCTTCCAGAGCTCCGCGGTCATGGCCCTGCAGGAGGCCAGCGAGGCCTACCTCGTCGGCCTCTTCGAAGACACCAACCTGTGCGCAATCCACGCCAAGCGCGTCACCATCATGCCCAAGGACATCCAGCTCGCGCGCCGCATCCGCGGCGAGCGCGCCTAAACACCGCGCCAGCCGCTGGGCACCGCCCGCGCACGCAACAAACAAAACGGCCCTTTTCAGGGCCACTAACATCACTCCGTCGCGAGCAAACTTTGTCGGTCGCCTCTCGCCCCACAACCACAGAACGAACGAAAGACAAAACACCACTTCCACTTCCCGTCCGTCCGCCACAGCCGCTCTCCTCTGCCAGCTTGCTGGCGCGCGCAACAATCAACAACATCATCCCTCCCCGGCGCGGCGCTCAAAGCGCACAATACCCCATCGGCCGACGCCGTCAACCACACGGCCGGCCGCCGCTTCGTTTCGAAAAGAAAAGAAAAACAAACACAAAAAGCCAGGCACGTCCAACGCCACCGACCCTTTCCACATCTCAACGTCCCCCGCCCCCGTTGCAAGAACACACACACAAGACAAGACACATCCGAGAAGACGGCAGGCAGGCAAACCAAAGTATTCAAACAACATGACACAAAACCAACCGTCGGCCGGCCGCGACCAAAAAACAAAAAAAACGGCGACAATCAACCGCTACCGCCGCCCGCACCCGCCACCGACCCCCCGCAATCCAACCACCACGGCACGCAAACAGTATCCACACACGGGCATACAGAAACGCCAGACGACACAACCACACCGCAACACAAACACGACAATCAAAACCTTCCAGACGTGCTTTGATGGCCCTGAGAAGGGCCGTTTTGGGCCGCGCGTCTGTTGCGCGCCACTAGACGACGGGGACGGGGGGTGCGGACGACGGAGTCAACCGCCAACCCTTCCTTTCCCATTCCTCTCTACTTCTTCTTCTTGGGCGAAGCCTTCGCCTTAGACGGCGTCGTCGCCTTCTTCGGGCGCGGCGCCTTCGGCTTCTTCGTCGGAACCTTGGCGGCCTTCTTCGCCTTCGACGGCGACTTGGCCTTGGCCGGCTTGGCAGCAGCCGCCTTCTTCGCACCGGCGGGAGCGGCCGACGCCGCAGACGCCTTCTTGGCGGCGCCCGCCTTCCGACCAGTCGCCGCCTTCACGCCACCAGCCTTCTTTGCGCCGGCCGCACGGGCGCCCTTCTTCTCCTTGCTGGCCGGAGCGGCGCGCTTCTTCTTGGCACCGCCAGCACGAGCCTTGCCGCCCTCAGCCGCCCCGCCGCCGGCGCCGGCAAGCTTGAAAGAGCCGGACGCGCCCTTCCCCTTCGTCTGCACCAGCTCGCCCGCCACCACGGCCGACTTGAGGTACTTCTTGATAAACGGCGCCAGCTTCTCCGCGTCCAGCTTGTAGTGCGCGGCAATGTACTTCTTGATCGCCTGCAGCGACGATCCGCCGCGCTCCTTCAGACTCTTGATGGCGGCCGTCACCATCTCAGAGGTGCGCGGGTGCGCAGGCTTGGCGCGCGGCTTCTTCGCAGACGACGCAGACTTTGCCTTCTTCGTAGTGCCGGTGGCGGCGGGTGCCGCAGCAGTCTCGTTCGTAGCCGCCTGATCTGCCATTTCGACGACGCGCGTTAACACACAACACAGCGAGCAGCGAGAGCGAGAGGAGACACGCAGCGAGCGGAGCGCACAGCAGAGGAATAGCCGCCTCGCGCCGTCGTGTGTGAGACTCACGTGCAGTTCCATGCACGGTTTGGAGCAGTTTAAGCAGGTCAACTGCTGTTCCTGCGTGTTATAATCTCTGGATCGATGTGGTCCTCACTTGTTGTTCGTCTTCTCTTTTACACAAAGTTGGTCGTCCTCTGTGGCTGCCTGGACTTATTCCAGCAACCGGTCTGGCCATCTGGTCGCTGGACGCCAGTGGAGTTGGTTTCCCAGTCCACTGACCAGCGGGTTCCTTGATGTCCTCGCCGACTCGTAGAAGTTCCGTGCGAGCGCGCGGAAGCGGCGCTTCAGCATCGGAACTCCCGCGATGTCGTGAAGCATACGGGTGTCGTAGTCCCTTGGCAGGTGTAGCGCCAGCCGAAGGGCTTTGTTCTGCACCCGCTGCAGCGTCTGGACGTGAGTGTCGGCGGCATTACCCCACACCACGGCCGCGTACTCCAGCACTGGCCTGATTAGTGCTAGGTACAGCGTGAGGCCGCAGTGGGTTGGCAGTGTCGTCGTGGGGTTGAGGAGGGGGTAGAGCGAGCGCATCCGTCCAAGCGCCCGGCCCCTCAGCTCCCTGATGTGTGGACCCCAGGTCAGGCGTCTGTCCAAGGTGACGCCGAGGTACTTTCCAGTGCGTGACCACGGGATGGGGCCTCCCATGATCCGCACTTGCGGCAGCGCGTCGGGTATGCGGCGGCGGGTAAACACCACCGCCTGGCTCTTCCCGGCGTTGAACTTGAGCCGCCATTTGGTGGCCCAGGCTCCAATCTCGTTGCAGGCGAGCTGCAGGCGGCGGCGCATCAGCTGCGCGCTCATGCTGCGCGTGTACAGCGCGGTGTCATCGGCGTAGAGCGCCAGATGGACCCTCGGCGTCGTCTTCGGGACGTCTGCGGTGAAGAGGGAGTACAGCAGGGGGCCAAGGACGGACCCCTGCGGCACTCCAGCACGTATGTGGCGCGCCGTCGACATGCCGCCGTCTGCACGCACATGGAACGTGCGCCCTCGCAAGTAGGACTGGAGAAGGCGGACGTGCGACACGGGCACCCCCTGTACCAGCAGCTTATACAGGAGGCCGTCGTGCCACACGCTATCAAAGGCCCTGGAGACGTCGAGGAGTACCGCCCCAAGGTACTCGCGACGCTCCAGGGCCCCCATCGCCTGCTCCACCAGTCGCAGTAGTTGGTGTTGCGTCGAATGCCCGCTGCGAAAGCCAAACTGCTCGTCAGGAAGCAGGCCTTCTTCTCTGACGTGGCGCTGTAGCCGTTTGGCGAGTATCCTCTCGAAGGTCTTCGAGAGGGAGGGCAGCAGGCTTATCGGGCGGTAGTTCTGCGCCAGCCTGGGGTCCTTGCCAGCCTTCGGAATGGCAACCACCTCTGCGTGTTTCCACGCGTCGGGGTAGGTGCCGGTGCGGAGGATGGCGTTGAAGATAGCTGTGACTATACGCACTGCTTCCGGTGGCAGCTTCTTCAGCAGTGCGTTGTCGATCTTGTCGCAACCCCCCGCCTTCCTGGGCTGTAGGACGTTGAGGTGGTGTTGGACTTCCTCTGCGGTGGTTGGTTCGATGACGTCGTCCGCCTCCTGATGGGTCAGGTACAGCGGAAGACGCTCTTGCACCTCCTGGATGGTCTCTTCGTCGACCACATCGTCCACCGTGGTGAAGTTTTCGGCGAAGGTGTCCGCGAGCACGCTGGCCTTCATGTCCGGCTCTGCGGCAACCTCGCGTCCAACTTGAAGCGGCGGGATGCGCTGCCCCCCGCGCAGAAAGCTCCTGGTCATGCCCCAGGCGCTTCCGTCATCGATCCTGAGCGTGGCTATTTTGCCAGCCCAGTCCCGATTACGGTGGTGGCCGACGGCCGCC
The DNA here is from genome assembly GCF_023864275.1 of Schistocerca cancellata. NCBI lineage: Eukaryota > Metazoa > Arthropoda > Insecta > Orthoptera > Acrididae > Schistocerca > Schistocerca cancellata. Next base: position 92,170 of record NW_026047170.1, on the reverse strand, counting down.
GAAATCTCCCGGCGCAAGCGGTTTAGCAGCCGCTTGGTGGCGGGGTTTCTCGTGATCTGCCACTCACGAAAAACCCGGTTCTTCTCCCTGATCGTCTCTAAGATGTCCGGCGGAAGCTGTTTGGAGTTGTCCTTCGGCTTCCGCGGTCCTCGCGGCGCTGCTGCATCTGCCGCTGCAAGTGTGTAGTGGGTGAATGCTGCTAGTGCTGCATCCACCCCCTCCTCGTCAGGATCAGGTGTGGCTGCGACCGTCTCCGCCAGGTGCTGCTGGAAGTGCGCCCAGTCGGTGTTGAGGCGGGCGCTGCGGTGCTCGGGAGGCGCCATGCCGTCTGTGTCCAGGTCGAAAATCACTGGCAGGTGATCAGACGATAGGGCACAGCGAGTGCTCGCGATCGCATTGTGAGCTGCCCCTTTCACAATCGCGATGTCGAGCACGTCGGGACGGCCGCGCGCCGGGTAGTGCGTCGGGTCGAAGGGACCCAGCACCACGGCGTCGTGGTTGTTAACGACCCGAAGAAGCCGTCTGCCGCTGATGGTGGTGACCCTGGAGTTCCACTCCGGGTGTTTTGCGTTGAGATCGCCGCCGATGAACAGGTTGCCGCGCATCGACAGCAGCGTCTCGATGTCCCCGGAGTGGAGGTGTCCTGACGGCTTCCGGTAGGCCGCCACGAATGTTACGTGGCCCACGGAAGTGTTGACCACGACGCCGGTCGTCTCCAGGGTTGGCGTCGCCGGAAGCTGCACCTGGTGGTGACGCAACGACGTCTTCACGTAGACTGCCGTTCCGCCGCCGTGAGTGGCCCGGTCGGTGCGGTAGCAGCGGAAGTTTGCCGCCCGCACGTCCACGCCCGGCTTCAGCCAAGTTTCTGCGACGAGACAGACGTCCACATGTTCGTCTCGCAGAAACTGGCGGAATTCTCCCGCTTGGGAGCGTATGCTGTTCGCGTTCCACACGCAAACGGTTAGACCCTGGATGTGTCTATCCATGTTTGGGTGTGGGAACAGCTGATGTGGTGGTGGCCTGGGCGGCCGACTGCACTGCAGACGCGATCATCTGCGGAAGTTGTTGCAGGAGCAGCTTGAAGTCCTCCCTCAGGGCCCTGACTTCCTCCGCGACGCTCGCTGCGGATGAAAAGTCAGTGCGGGGAGAGGATGCTGGCTCCTGCACTCGAGCAGCGGGCTGATCGGCTGCTGGCTCGCGGGCCGGGCGCTCCCTCCGCCGTCCGCGCCGGCGGACGACCCTGGCTGGCGTTGGGTGCTCTCTCGGCGGTCCGCGCCCGCGCACGGCTACCGCCGCTGGCGCAGGCTCGAGCTGGTGTTCTCTCGGCGGTCCGCGCCCGCGCACGGCTACCGCCGCTGGCGTAGGCTCCGGTTGACTGCCACGCCCCTGGACGTCCGCGGGGGCGGCTGGGCGCTTCTCAACCGATTTGGCGGGTGCCTTGTCGGTGGCAGCGGATGCGTAGCTCCTTCCGGATTGCACCCGCGCGGAACGCGCTGGCTGTCCTCTCCTTGATGTAGCGCGCCGGAAGGCAGTGCAGCCGCGGTAACACGCCACATGCTTTTCGCCGCAATGGCAGCATGTGGGCGCATCTGTCCGCGGGATTTTGCACTCGCGGCTGGGATGCTCCCCCGCGCATTTGACGCAGCGGGGAGGCATCTTGCAGTACTTCGCCACATGGTCCAGGCCTTGGCAATTGAAGCACTGCGGTGGTCCGCGTCTTCTGCGTAGCTTCTCCACGGTGACGCCGACATCGGCCACGTGGGTCACCTGGAAGATCTTCCGATTCTCGACGGTGTCGTCGAGAACCGCCATGAATAGCGGCATGTCGGAGAAGTCCCTGGGTGACTTCATACGCGCCGTGGCGCGTATCGGGAAGCCCAGGTCCTCAAGCAGCTCCCGCAAGTAGCCAGGGTCCATGCTGAACGGGAGCTTGCGGAAAACGACTTTCAGCGTCTTCACCGGCTCCGAGGAGTAGGTGAAGCTAGGTAGCCCTTCTCTCTCTGCGAGGCCCATGACCCCGCGGTAGTCTTCGGCCGTCTTCGTTATGACGCGGTTCAGGTCGCGCCCTGCGACTCTGAACGTCACGTTCCCTTTCACGACCGACTTCACTTTCTCCCTGAACTCGCGGAAGTCGCCAGTCCATTTGATGACCACGGGAGGTGGTGGGGGCGACTTCATCTGCTGCTGCTGTTGGCTGTCCATGGGCTCGCTGGCATCATTGGAGAGGCCAGCGAACCGGTTGCCGGTGTGCACCGCTGACTGTTGCGCAAGCACCACAGCCCTGGCTGTGTGCTTGCGGGCGCGCCGTGTGTGAGACTCACGTGCAGTTCCATGCACGGTTTGGAGCAGTTTAAGCAGGTCAACTGCTGTTCCTGCGTGTTATAATCTCTGGATCGATGTGGTCCTCACTTGTTGTTCGTCTTCTCTTTTACACAAAGTTGGTCGTCCTCTGTGGCTGCCTGGAATTATTCCAGCAACCGGTCTGGCCATCTGGTCGCTGGACGCCAGTGGAGTTGGTTTCCCAGTCCACTGACCAGCGGGTTCCTTGATGTCCTCGCCGACTCGTAGAAGTTCCGTGCGAGCGCGCGGAAGCGGCGCTTCAGCATCGGAACTCCCGCGATGTCGTGAAGCATACGGGTGTCGTAGTCCCTTGGCAGGTGTAGCGCCAGCCGAAGGGCTTTGTTCTGCACCCGCTGCAGCGTCTGGACGTGAGTGTCGGCGGCATTACCCCACACCACGGCCGCGTACTCCAGCACTGGCCTGATTAGTGCTAGGTACAGCGTGAGGCCGCAGTGGGTTGGCAGTGTCGTCGTGGGGTTGAGGAGGGGGTAGAGCGAGCGCATCCGTCCAAGCGCCCGGCCCCTCAGCTCCCTGATGTGTGGACCCCAGGTCAGGCGTCTGTCCAAGGTGACGCCGAGGTACTTTCCAGTGCGTGACCACGGGATGGGGCCTCCCATGATCCGCACTCGCGGCAGCGCGTCGGGTATGCGGCGGCGGGTAAACACCACCGCCTGGCTCTTCCCGGCGTTGAACTTGAGCCGCCATTTGGTGGCCCAGGCTCCAATCTCGTTGCAGGCGAGCTGCAGGCGGCGGCGCATCAGCTGCGCGCTCATGCTGCGCGTGTACAGCGCGGTGTCATCGGCGTAGAGCGCCAGATGGACCCTCGGCGTCGTCTTCGGGACGTCTGCGGTGAAGAGGGAGTACAGCAGGGGGCCAAGGACGGACCCCTGCGGCACTCCAGCACGTATGTGGCGCGCCGTCGACATGCCGCCGTCTGCACGCACATGGAACGTGCGCCCTCGCAAGTAGGACTGGAGAAGGCGGACGTGCGACACGGGCACCCCCTGTACCAGCAGCTTATACAGGAGGCCGTCGTGCCACACGCTATCAAAGGCCTTGGAGACGTCGAGGAGTACCGCCCCAAGGTACTCGCGACGCTCCAGGGCCCCCATCGCCTGCTCCACCAGTCGCAGTAGTTGGTGCTGCGTCGAATGCCCGCTGCGAAAGCCAAACTGCTCGTCAGGAAGCAGGCCTTCTTCTCTGACGTGGCGCTGTAGCCGTTTGGCGAGTATCCTCTCGAAGGTCTTCGAGAGGGAGGGCAGCAGGCTTATCGGGCGGTAGTTCTGCGCCAGCCTGGGGTCCTTGCCAGCCTTCGGAATGGCAACCACCTCTGCGTGTTTCCACGCGTCGGGGTAGGTGCCGGTGCGGAGGATGGCGTTGAAGATAGCTGTGACGATACGCACTGCTTCCGGTGGCAGCTTCTTCAGCAGTGCGTTGTCGATCTTGTCGCAACCCCCCGCCTTCCTGGGCTGTAGGACGTTGAGGTGGTGTTGGACTTCCTCTGCGGTGGTTGGTTCGATGACGTCGTCCGCCTCCTGATAGGTCAGGTACAGCGGAAGACGCTCTTGCACCTCCTGGATGGTCTCTTCGTCGACCACATCGTCCACCGTAGTGAAGTTTTCGGCGAAGGTGTCCGCGAGCACGCTGGCCTTCATGTCCGGCTCTGCGGCAACCTCGCGTCCAACTTGAAGCGGCGGGATGCGCTGCCCCCCGCGCAGAAAGCTCCTGGTCATGCCCCAGGCGCTTCCGTCATCGATCCTGAGCGTGGCTATTTTGCCAGCCCAGTCCCGATTACGGTGGTGGCCGACGGCCGCCGAAATCTCCCGGCGCAAGCGGTTTAGCAGCCGCTTGGTGGCGGGGTTTCTCGTGATCTGCCACTCACGAAAAACCCGGTTCTTCTCCCTGATCGTCTCTAAGATGTCCGGCGGAAGCTGTTTGGAGTTGTCCTTCGGCTTCCGCGGTCCTCGCGGCGCTGCTGCATCTGCCGCTGCAAGTGTGTAGTGGGTGAATGCTGCTAGTGCTGCATCCACCCCCTCCTCGTCGGGATCAGGTGTGGCTGCGACCGTCTCCGCCAGGTGCTGCTGGAAGTGCGCCCAGTCGGTGTTGAGGCGGGCGCTGCGGTGCTCGGGAGGCGCCATGCCGTCTGTGTCCAGGTCGAAAATCACTGGCAGGTGATCAGACGATAGGGCACAGCGAGTGCTCGCGATCGCCACAGGCCCAGCCAGTGTCGCGGGCGGGCGCGGACGGCCGAGAGAGCGGCCGCCACTCTGCGCGCCGCCGCGCCGCGCCTCCCGCGCTTGCTACCGCCCAACGTCCGACAGCCTGTGCGGAGCAGCCCCACACCTGCGCCACAACCACCCGCGCCTTTCAAACCACCGAGGATGGGGCTACACACAGCCACACCACAGTCGCCAACCAGTCGCCACGGCAGCGCCGCAAACCACGGCCAAACTGCAGCCACCGCGCGCTACAGCCTGGGTCGGCCCGCCGAGAATCGCCGCCCACGCCCAAATGCCGCCCCCACAGCCCCAGCCGGCGACCGGCCACAATGGCCAAACCTTCGGCAAAAGCCCCACACCGTCGCCGCGGCAGCCCGGCCAGCGCGGCCGGCGCCACAGCCACACAAGCGGAGGCGTGCGGCGATGACGGCCGTGCAAACGCACCTCCGCCGCCCCATCGCCCTCCCACCGTTTCCCGATCGGCCCGCAGCCGTCGGGCCACGTCCTCCTCCTCTCGCCCGCCAACATTCACAGCCCTTTCGTTCGTTTCCCAACAATTTCAATTGTGCCCGCCGCAAAAACGGGCGCCGCCTGCAAAGCAACATGCTCCGCCGGAGCGCCCCTCGCCGCTTACGAGCCAACCCCTCGCCCGAGGCAAACCGAAATCCGCAACTACAGACCAACCCAATCTGCCGTCAGCACACACGACAGCCAACATCATCACGCGTTACGAGTTAGACATTAGGTTCACACGTCTCGGTTAGGTTCGGTGGACGTGGGTTAGGTTAAGGGCACTTGGGTTAGGTTAAGCATTCAAAACACACGTCAGGCGTCACAGGTTAGGTTAGGTTACGTTACATTAAGGTTAGGTTAGGGGCACTTGGGTTAGGTTAAGCGTCGGTGTTAGGTTAAGCGTCAAACTTAGGTTAAAGCATTCAAACACACGTCGGGCGTCCGAGGTTAGGTTAGGTTAGGTTAGGTTAGGTTAGGTTAGGTTAGGTTAAGGCCACTTGGGTTGGGTTAAGCCTCAAACTTAGGTTAAGCATTCAAACACACGTCGGGCGTCAGGTGGCCGCAGCAGCCGCACCTACCTACCCACCCACCTCACGGCCGGACAGCTTGGCTTACTTGGCGCTGAGGCTGACCTCACCGCACCTCACCTCACCTCACCTCACCTCACCTCACCTCACCTCACCTCACCTCACCTCACCTCACCTCACCTCACCTCGCGCTACGCAACGCTACAGGTTCGGTTCGGTTCGCTCAGCTTAGGCTTAGAGCTTAAGCGCCGAGGTCGGATTACGTTGGTTCACCTTCGGGCGCCACACTTTGGGTGTAAAGGTCGCGTCGGGTCGTCGGCACGCCGCAAAAACAAAAGCGAAGCCACAGACAACGCCGACAAACGGGCGGGCAGCACGACCACGACCAGATACCGAGACACACGGACCACCCACCGGCCAAAGGGCACCAAACAACAAACCAGAGCACCACGTGTCGACCAGAGCAACCCGCCGCTCACGCGACGTGGCTGGCACCGAAGGGCCGCCGCAACTGCGCTTTCCGCGCCGGGCCGGATGCACGTGCGGCAACACCACCACCGCACACAGCCGCTGTTCAACATCAACCAACAACACGCCGCGGTCGCAGCCTCAACGCCAGCACACGTTTGCACCACCATTCACACGCACCGCACAAACAGCTGTCGCCGACACAGCCGACAACACAAACACACCGCAACGACGCCGCCGCCTCTACTTGTGCCGGCCACCCACCCCACCGACGGCGCACCTGTCGCCAGCCGGCAGTCGGCAGTCGGCAGTCGACACGGGAAACGCACACCGCCACTTCGCTCGCGCGCACGCCACCAACCAGTCGTCGTCTCCAAAACAACAGACAAACATAGGGCAGGCAACAAATCGCCTCGCACGAACCGTCCACAAAACTATCAAAGCACAGCCTCTGGCTAACGGCCGCGACGCAGCGGCACGCTGCTCCTTTCCCCGCCCCACTCGATTCACGAAGGCACGCGACACCGCCAACGACGGCCTCGCTTCCCGCAACCGACACCTTTCCGCCACTACGCACAGCCGCACCCGACGCCCGTGGCAACGCGACACAACTACTGCACTATCCACCGCCGCCTCCCCCTTCCCGTCGTACACACACACACACACACACAGTCGACAGGCGCCCGCCCTCCCTGCACGACGCCGCGCAGCAAAGGCGCCCGCAAACACATACCTCTCCTCTCTCTCGGCCGCCCGACGCGCCAACCGCCACACCGCCAGCCACTCGCAATTCTGCACTGCCGCCAGCCACACGTCCAACACGCCGCGCCGCCTCCGGCCACCCGCCAGGGGGCGCTCACGTCCGCGACAACAGCGCGGCCCGCCGGGCCAAACCGAACCGAGCCGCCCGCCGCTGCTCTGCACATCTTCCTGCGCGCATCAACAAAACGAGGCAAGCGAGCACACCCCGTCACAACGCCACACCACGCAAATGCCGTGCCGACCTCTTGTGTCTACCGCCTAAATTGCACCCACTCACCGGCCGCCCCTTCTTCTTCCTACCTATCTATCTATCTATCTATCTATCTATCTGTGCGTCTGTGTCGGTCCGCGCGTGACGCCTCTCTCTCAACATCCGCCGTCGCCGTCCCCGTCCCCGTTTCCGCCCCAATGCCATCGTCGCGCCGCCGCCTCCTCCTCCTCCTCCGCCCCTGTCCGGCCCGCACCACACCATACACCGCTGCTTGTCCCGGCCGTTGCCACCAAAGGCGCCTACCGCAAACGCGCCACGCCGCAGCCCCCGTGCGTGCATCTCCGTGCCGACGCTGCCTCTCTGCCCTCCCGCACGCACTCCACCGACCGACATGCACTGCGCCGACGGCCTCGACAACACAGTCTCTGGCTCCGCACTGCGTCTTCCGGTACGCGCGCTGAAACACGTATGTACTCGTTACCAGCGATGGCGAGGCACGACACAATCTCTGACCAGAGCGTTTCTTATCGCCGCTAGTCTGCGCCACACGACACTAGTAGCACGTAGCGGGTCGGCAGGAACAGTTGCCATCTATATGTGGCGGGTCGGGAGAGGTACTAGTCAGTCGACAGTATTAGCGAGTGGACGATTGTACTGAGCGGGCGGCGGCGTGCTCTTCTCGCGACTCTGGTCTCCGTTCGGGACGATGCATATTGTTATTACAGGTAAGGTAATGAAGCTGCATTGCGCAAATCTAATACTGTATGTCAATTGTAACTATTTTCTTCACAACAAAATGCCCCAATAATACTTTGTTTCCAAACTAACTTTTTTTAAAGTACAACCATTCATTTCCATTTAAAGAATATTTCCTACGCATTTCCTCCAACAATCAAAATTAAATGTGAGCCGGCATTCATTGCACGACGCTGTGTACAGGTATCTACAGTTAAGAGCACATATAGATGCAGTTTGTTTCTTCTCTTTTGTCTTTTTTGTTTTTGTTTTTTGACGTAACGATCTTTTGCTCTTTTTATTCTAATTTGTACGTACGCTGTTTGTTTAGATTTTTATATTGGTAATGCCACGTAGCGCTCCGCGTGAAAATCACTGCCTGTGCTGTGTGCAGTCTGTGGCTAGTTTGCATTGTTGTCATGAACTGCTATAGCTGGATGTGAACAGCGCGTAGCGTTGCGCAGTTAGGGGTGAGCCGCCAGCACTGGTGCACGTGAGGACAGAGATGGCGGACTTTTCAAATTACATATATTATGACTGGTGATGATATTAAGGGTAAATACATTGTTTGTTGTTCTCTATGAAACATCTTTACTTTGCTAACTATCCCCATCGGTAGTTAGTGCCCTCCGTAGTTTGGAATCTCTTATTTAGCTGGCAGCAGTGGTGCTCGCTGTATTGCAGTAGTTCGAGTAATGAAGCTTTTTGTGAGGTAAGTGATTTCCGACAGGTGTACTTTAATGTTTCTCAGGGCCATTCTTTTGCAGGGATCTTTGATAGTCAAGATTGCGTTGCGCTCAAAAATATTGTGTGTCAGTTTAAGCACAGTTTTGTATACATTGGTTGTTCAAAGGGGGACGTTTCAGAATACACAGGGCCGAAGGTCAGCCAGCGCTGCCCTTACAACGTTTATCGGGTTTTCAATTATGTCTGTTGAGATGTTCATGGTTCATTATTTCCATTCATCATATTATCGCGCGTTTCTCGTCAATCTTCGTTCGTTCATTTTCTAGGGACGTTAACAACATTCTGGCACATTTTTTATCATCATTCACTCACTCACTTACTTAACGACTATTTGTGCGGGGAGGTTACACTTGGGTCCATTTCCATTTACATTCAATGTTGATAGACCCTTTTTTTTTTTTTTTGTTGTTGTTGTTTTGTTGCTGGCAGGTTACAAAAGGCCTCATTTTATGTTGGTTGCAGCAGCGTTTTTCTCCTTCTTCTAGTGTTTTCCCCGCCCCCGCCCCTCCCGCATCCGTCGGTCTCACCACGTTCACTGACAGCCGCGTCTGCGGCTACACCACAACGGCCCCCTCCCGGCAACCCATTCGTTTTCTCTTCTTTTGCACAAAAACAACGCCGCACGCGCCAGCCGAGCGCAGCGCAAGCCACCCACACCGCGCCCCTCCCCGTCTTCATAGCCTCCGCGTCTTGTTTTCTTCGTTTGCCCCCTCCCATCTCCCGAATGCCATGCCATGCCAGCAGCGTTACGCGTGCCCCTCCCCCGTCCACACAACTACCGCGAAACGAACAGCCTTCCGGGCCACATGCAGGGCACGCCCACCGCCATTCCCGGACGCCACACACACACACACACACACACACACACACACACACACACACACACACAATGGCTTTGCACACGAACACAGACGGCACGGGCACTGTCGTACATTCTTCCTCAGAACCATCTCAACGAACGTTACGTTACATACACATCCGGGAAAGCAAAGAGCAACGCAACGCACAATTCAGCCGTCAAAGGTAACGTTCACCACGGCAGACACTCGCCGCCGCGCCGTTACACGCATTTCAGTGCGGCTACAATACACCTCCGACACGGGAACGTTCCGTTGCTCTACACTGCGTTTCTCCGTTTTGTTTGGTTTTTTTTTTCCGTTTTCTCTCTCTCTCTCTCTCTCTCTATTTTTCTTTTTTTTCCCCTCTGTCCTTCCCTCCACCATTCTCTCCTCACGTTCTGCCCAGACATTCGACCGATCAGAGGTTCGTTCACCTTTCGGTAACCGTTCTCAGCGCGACGGTGTACCGACGGTATGACGGGTGTTCAAGACGTCCGGTGTACCGCGCCGATCGACAGTTTCCCAGAGGCGACGGATCGGACCACATCACCGACATACACACAAACACGTGTACGCACATTCGCCAAAGCGACCGTCGTCTTCTAGCGTCGCGCTTACTCTACTGTACTGCACTGGACACGCGAGCATGCATCTTCAATGACGACGTCGGTGTGCGTGCGTCGTACGCACACAAGCAGACACAGTCAGTCAGACACGACTATCGAAATCAGAGTCGGGGGAAAGGTACATATCATCGTGCGTGTCGCCCGTACAATGCAATACACAGTGGTGTCTCATTGCGCGTTCACATTTAAACGTCACTCACACGCCTCCACGCTGCATTTACAGACACATTTCACCCTCGCCATATATGGCGTGCAAACCGACCCGCAAACGGCCGTCGTTACACACTGACATTCCCAACAATCGCGTTTCGTTTCCACCCGTCACGTAACTAACCGGCACCTCCATCCAAAGGGCACATCACCGATCGCACTTCAACCCCCCCCCCCCCCCCCTCGCAGACAACGAGTTGTGCGCACGTGCCTCCATTCCACGTCACACCGTGGCCGTACCCCGCAACACGCGACGCGCCCCCTAAACAATCAAATTATTCATCGCATCGGCCACCCCACCCCGTCGCGTCGCAACCAAAGCGGTAGCTATTGCCGCCGTCCACCCACTCACACACAAAACAAAACAAAAACAACAACAATTCCGCCCTTCCCGCAAAGGCCATTTGGTGGCCCTGAAAAGGGCCGTTTTGCCGCTCTCGCAACGGAGGATCTCCTTCCTTCCATTCCAGAGCCACCTCCTTACTTGGAGCTCGTGTACTTGGTCACCGCCTTCGTGCCCTCGCTCACGGCGTGCTTGGCCAGCTCGCCAGGCAGCAACAGCCGCACAGCGGTCTGGATCTCGCGGGACGTGATGGTCGAGCGCTTGTTGTAGTGCGCCAGGCGAGACGCCTCGGCCGCGATGCGCTCGAAAATGTCGTTCACGAAGCTGTTCATGATGCTCATCGCCTTCGACGAGATGCCCGTGTCAGGGTGCACCTGCTTCAGCACCTTGTAGATGTAGATGGCATAGCTCTCCTTCCTCTTGCGCTTCTTCTTCTTGTCGCCCTTCGAAATGTTCTTCTGCGCCTTGCCAGCCTTCTTGGCGGCCTTCCCGCTAGTCTTGGGCGGCATCTCAAACAAGAACGTGAACGTACGGCAGCAACACCAGCAGCAAGCGCTCCGCTCTAGTCAGCGTCTCCCCACACAGTGGCACCCAGCGGAGTCGCTCATGTCTGGGCATTTGCCCATGTAGTTTCAAAGGTCCTGTGGCTTTTGCCTTAATGCCTTCTGTCTCAACTTGGGTTTCCTGATGCATGTCTTTGTTATAATTTTAACATGTTTTGTAGAGTATTATTGTTTTCTTTGTTTAGTGTTTTGGTGTGTCTTAATACCTGAAGTGTCTGGTTAGTGTATTCTTTGGGTGTTTGTAGGTAACATGTAGTGGGTCAGCGCCCAAGGAAGTGATGGTGTCGTATGGTGAGTGTTCTGCTTTTGTGTAGAAAGATTGTGTTCTTTGTTGGATGACTGTGGTGATTGTGGGTGTGTTCGTGTCTATGTGTATGAGTGTGTTTGGTACAAACCAGGGAGCGTCTGTAATTATCCTAAGGGCCTTATTTTGTACAATTTGAACTTTTCTCAGGTGAGTGTCTGCGGCCATGCCCCAGACCTCACAGCCATATAGAATTGTAGGAAGGACCACCATCTTCCAAATTTTTAGCTTGACTTTGGTGGTCAGTCCATTGCCCTTGAGCAATGGGTATAGCTGGTACAGCCTAGCCGAACCCCGATTACATGCGTCGGTTATGTGTGCGTTCCATAACAGCTTGTTGTCGATTTTTAAACCAAGGTACTTAACTGTGTCACGCCAGGGGAGGTCCCTTCCGTCGATGGAGAGTTGACGGTTGGGTGGCCTTCTCCTGGTTGTGAACATAATTGAATTGCACTTGCTTGGATTTAATTTTATTTTCCAAAAGTTGCACCATTGGGTGATCTGGTCAAGGTGCCTTTGTATGTTCATGACGATGTAATTGGGGTTCGGGTGGCTGGCATATATGGCTGTGTCGTCTGCAAAGAGGGCTAGATGGGTGCTGTCCCGCTTCGGTATGTCATTGGTGTATATGCTGTACAGGATAGGTCCCAGAACAGACCCTTGGGGCACTCCTGCTTCAATGGTCTTAATGCTACTCTTAGATCTATCTATATTAACAAAGAATTTCCTGTTGCTTAAAAACGAATGGAGGATCTTCAGCAGATGCTGGGGACAGTCATACTGGTGGAGCTTGTAGATTAGGCCGTCGTGCCAGACGCGGTCAAAGGCCTTTTCAATGTCTAAGAAGACAGCCCCCGTGCTGTGCCTGTTTGCCCTAGCCTTGCAGATCTGCTCGACCACGCGGGTGGCTTGGGATATGGTGCTGTGTCCGGCACGAAAACCAAACTGTTCAGGGATGGTGATGTTCCTTTCGGTGAGGAAGTTTTGGAGAGGTTTTAGGATGAGTTGTTCAAGGACTTTGCCTAGTATGCATAGGAGGGATATGGGTCTGTAGTTCTGGGGAAAGAGAGGATTTTTGTCAGGTTTAGGAAGTGTGATCACTTTGGCTATCTTCCATGCCGATGGGAAGTGGTTGAGTTTCAGGCAGGCGTTGAGGATGTTGGTTAGGAAAAGGAAAGCTGAGTTGGGGAGGTGTTTAAGCTGTAGTGGCTTTATGCCGTCGGGGCCTGGGGATTTGGAGTTGCCGATCCCGTTTATGGTCGAGCAGACTGTTTGGTAGGACACAGGCTCAAATACGGTGTCGGGGCGTCTTCTCAGGATACCTGGGACTGTACGAATAACTCTCTCTTCGTGCTCGTCCGCGTCTTCGTCATCGATTATGTTCTCACGAAACTGAAGCTCTAGCGAGTTTGCCATAGCTTCAGCTTTTTCAGGAGGATCGTAGACGAGTCCATTTTCGCCGTGGAGCGGTTTAATGGATTTAGACGTCTCCTTACGCGACTTTACAATTCGCCAAAATTTCTGTGGGTTGTCTTGTGTTTCCTGAAGTGTCTGCTCCCAGCGCGCACTTCTGTACTCTTGCAGGTGGACCCTCACTTCCTGAGCTAGGCTGCTCGCTATGCGCCTGTCGATGGGGTCTCTGTAGGCCTGCCATCGTTTCCTGAAGCGGCGTTTAGTGCGTAGCAGCTCTTGTATTTCCTCTGGCAGGTCTTGGCGCCTGTTCAGGTGTCTAGTCCTAGTGGTTGTTTGCCTGCTACAGACTTTTAAAATGTCGGTAAAGTGCTCCACGGCATTTTCTATGTCCCTTCGGTTGTTGAGCGTAGGGGTTTCTGTGGTGTGGAGGTCAACGAGAGTCCTGTATTCGTTCCAGTCAGTTTCGTACGTGTAGTAGGCCTTGTCTGCTCCTTTGTGTCTGGCACCGGCTAGCTCTAAGCCTACGGGGTTGTGGTCAGAGTCGAGGTCGTTGAACACTACTGGGTTGAGTGCCCATTGGAAGTTTTTAGTCACAAATATATCCAAAATGTCCGGACGGACAGTTTCGTTTGTGTGGAAATGGGTCGGTTCGTCGGGAGCGACGATACTGACCTCATTATGGTTTAGGATATAGTTGTGCAGTGCCCTACCGCAGGCGTTGCTGACCCTACAACCCCAGGCACGGTTTTTGGCATTCAAGTCTCCACCGAGTATGACTTTGGGGCCTAAGTTTAATAGTAAATCTATGTCGTTAGTGGGGATGTTCCTACCAGGCGGGTGATAGACTGCAACTAATATTACAAGGCCTTGTTCTGTTTTGATTTCAACTGCACTTGCCTCGACTCTCTCGAGTTGGGGCAAGTCTACTAACCTATGGGCTAACCTATTTTTAACTAATACTAGTGTGCCTCCTCCAGGGCGGTTTACTCTATCATTCCTATACATACTGAAATTTCTTATAGCTAAGGTCTGTTCTGGGCGCAGGTGCGTCTCTGATATGAGCGCTATATCGACACCATTGTCATCGAGAAAGTGCTCCAGCGTATGCTTCTGATTCGAAATGCCATTGGCATTCCAGTTTATTATGAAGAGTGATCTTCTTTGATTACGGTCCATCAAAGAAAGACAAGATAGATGATGCTATTATTAACAGCTTTGACAGCTTGTCTGGGACTGCTTGAACTTGCTCCACCGTTGATTTGATGGTGCTGATTACTTTGGGTATGTTGAAGGAACCTAGCACGCTGGCTAGGCCGTGCAGTTGGGTCAGTGTGTCGTCAGCTGCAGCTGAGTTGCCTGGCGGGAGGTTCCAGGCCGACTGCGCGCGGCCGGCGGCCGGCAGTGTGTGCCTCGCCGCAGCGGCGAGGGAGTGGGGGGCGGCGGCTGAGGTGGAGGGGGTAGCAGCAGGCTGCCTCGCGGCAGTCGCCGCCTGACCTTGTTGCTGAGCGCGTCCGCGCGAGTTTAATATGGGGAAATTCCTGGGATTGTTAGCAGGGGCTGGATTTGGTTTTCCAGCTTCCGCTTTTGGTTTGTTCTGCATGGATTGCGTGACAGCTATCCACGTGGGGCATTTTTTGTAACTAGCAGGGTGTTTACCCTCGCAGTGAACACATGTTGGGTCTGCTTCCCTAGGCTTTTTGCACAGGGAGGTAAGGTGTGGGCCTGCGCACTTTACACAGCGCGGGTCCAACCTGCAGTTTCGGCTGCCATGGTGAAACCTCTGGCACCGGTAGCACTGTTGTGGCCCTTCCTTCCTCCTGAAAGACTCTATAGTGCAAGTGGTGTAGAGAAGCCTATTTACTTTATAGATTTCACCTGCATTTTGCCCTTTGACAATGGTGGCGATATAGTTAGGCTTTTTAACCAGTGTTGGCACACCGTTTACGTCCTTCCATTCTTTCATCTGGATAACGCTCTGGACGTTGAAGTTAAGGTCCTTGAGCGCATCATGAATTTCAACCGGCTCAATAAAGCTGGGTAGTTTCTTTATTACGACTTTCTGGAGCTTTGACGGCTCCAGGTCGTAGGTGTGGTACTGAATACCACGAATGGCTAAGTTGGTTAAGATGTGCTGGTAGTCCTCGGCATTGTCAAGTTGATACTTCACTGTGTCGCCCCTATAGGCGCACTGGATTTTGCTTTTGAGCCCGGGCTCTACTTCCTTCACGAAGTCTATGTAATCCTTCGTGCGGTAGCTTATAATAGGGGGGATACGTAACTTTTTAACCTGTGGTTTAGACGTCCCTGGACGGGGAGCGTCAGAAGCATCTTGTGGGAGTGCTTCAAACCTGTTTGAAGTGGGGACAGTCACCACATCCATTTCCTCAGCGTCATCGGGTGGAAGGGGAGCAGCAAGTGCTGCAGCCTCGTCCTGCATGGCCTGTCTTTTGTTACTGCATGCAGACGTGGACCCTGGTTCGCCTGCTTCCTCGTGTTGTTTGTGTTTTCGTGTCTGTCTGTGTTGAGGCATGATTAGGCTGCGGTAGCCCTTATAAGGGCCGCCACAGCGGTCTGGTGTACTTAACTGCCCAGGGGCAGCAAGTTGAGACTTCTGGCACAAGGAAAAACCACCAGGCACCACGCAATGACTGCCAGTTGCACCTTCGTTAACACCGCAGGGTGTCCAGTGCAGTGCTGACCCTATGATACACGACCGCGGGTTACCGGGCAGCGCCACGGACCCTGGATCGGAAAAATCCCTATACTCGGAGGATGCGGGGAGGATGCCCCGCCGCGTGATGTCGTGGCAGTGGGAATAACACGACAATTTTGCTGGCTACATACTCGGTGAGCAGTGGCAGCCTCGGAGAATTACCCACGTCGAATCTCGGCGTATCGCACAAAGACAGCGGCAAGCACACGAGCGTCCAAGCGAGTCGGCGTCTCAGCACGGAAATGGCCGGCGGCACCCAGCGGAGTCGCTCATGTCTGGGCATTTGCCCATGTAGTTTTGAAGGTCCTGTGGCTTTTGCCTTAATGCCTTCTGTCTCAACTTGGGTTTCCTGTTGCATGTCTTTGTTGAAATTTTAACATGTTTTGTAGAGTTTTATTGTTTTCTTTGTTTAGTGTTTTTGTGTGTCTAGTACCTGAAGTGTCTGGTTAGTGTATTCTTTGGATGTTTGTATGTAACATGTAGTGGGTCAGCGCCCAAGCTAGTGATGGTATCGTGTGGTGAGTGTTCTGCTTTTGTGTAGAAAGATTGTGTTCGTTGTTGGATGACTGTGGTGATTGTGGGTGTGTTCGTGTCTATGTGTATGAGTGTGTTTGGTACGAACCAGGGAGCGTCTGTTATTATCCTAAGGGCCTTATTTTGTACTATTTGTATTTTTCTCAGGTGAGTGTCTGCAGCCATGCCCCAGACCTCACAGCCATATAGAATAGCAGGAAGGACCACCATCTTCCAAATTTTTAGCTTGACTTTGGTGGTCAGTCCATTGCCCTTGAGCAATGGGTATAGCTGGTACAGCCTAGCCGAACCCCGATTACATGCGTCGGTTATGTGTGCGTTCCATAACAGCTTGTTGTCTATTTTTAAACCCAGGTACTTAACTGTGTCACGCCAGGGGAGGTCCCTTCCATCGATGGTGAGTTGACGGTTGGGTGGCCTTCTCCTGGTTGTGAACATAATTGAATTGCACTTGCTTGGATTTAATTTTATTTTCCAAAAGTTGCACCATTGGGTGATCTGGTCCAGGTGCCTTTGTATGTTCATGACGATGTAATTGGGGTTCGGGTGGCTGGCATATATGGCTGTGTCGTCTGCAAAGAGGGCTAGATGGGTGCTGTCCCGCTTTGGTATGTCATTGGTGTATATGCTGTACAGGATGGGTCCCAGAACAGAACCTTGGGGCACTCCTGCTTCAATGGTCTTAATGCTACTCTTAGATCTATCTATATTAACAAAAAATCTCCTGTTGCTTAAAAACGAATGGAGGATCTTCAGCAGATGCTGGGGACAGTCATACTGGTGGAGCTTGTAGATCAGGCCGTCGTGCCAGACGCGGTCAAAGGCCTTTTCAATGTCTAAGAAGACTGCCCCCGTGCTGTGCCTGTTTGCCCTAGCCTTGCAGATCTGCTCGACCACGCGGGTGGCTTGGGAGATGGTGCTGTGTCCGGCACGAAAACCAAACTGTTCAGGGATGGTGATGTTCCTTTCGGTGAGGAAGTTTTGGAGAGGTTTTAGGATGAGTTGCTCCAGGACTTTGCCTAGTATGCATAGGAGGGATATGGGTCTGTAGTTCTGGGGAAAGAGAGGATTTTTGTCAGGTTTAGGAAGTGTGATCACTTTGGCTATCTTCCATGCCGATGGGAAGTGGTTGTGTTGCAGGCAGGCGTTGAGGATGTTGGTTAGGAAAAGGAAAGCTGAGTTGGGGAGGTGTTTAAGCTGTAGTGGCTTTATGCCGTCGGGGCCTGGGGATTTGGAGTTGCCGATCCCGTTTATGGTCGAGCAGACTGTTTGGTAGGACACAGGCTCAAATACGGTGTCAGGGCGTCTTCTCAGGATACCTGGGACTGTACGAATAACTGTCTCCTCGTGCTCGTCAGCGTCTTCGTCATCGATTATGTTCTCGCGAAACTGAAGCTCTAGCGAGTTGGCCATAGCTTCAGCTTTATCGGGAGGATCGTAGACGAGTCCGTTTTCGCCGTGGAGCGGTTTAATGGATTTAGACGTCTCCTTACGCGACTTTACTATTCGCCAAAATTTCTGTGGGTTGTCTTGTGTTTCCTGAAGTGTCTGCTCCCAGCGCGCACTTCTGTACTCTTGCAGGTGGACCCTCACTTCCTGAGCTAGGCTGCTCGCTATGCGCCTGTCGATGGGGTCTCTGTAGGCCTGCCATCGTTTCCTGAAGCGGCGTTTAGTGCGTAGTAGCTCTTGTATTTCCTCTGGCAGGTCTTGGCGCCTGTTCAGGTGTCTAGTCCTAGTGGTTGTTTGTCTGCTACAGACTTTTAAAATGTCGGTAAAGTGCTCCACGGCATTTTCTATGTCCCTTCGGTTGTTGAGCGTAGGAGTATCTGTGGTGTGAAGGTCAACGAGAGTCCTGTATTCGTTCCAGTCGGTTTCGTACGTGTAGTAGGCCTTGTCTGCTCCTTTGTGTCTGGCACCGGCTAGCTCTAAGCCTACGGGGTTGTGGTCAGAGTCAAGGTCATTGAACACTACTGGGTTGAGTGCCCATTGGAAGTTTTTAGTCACAAATATATCCAAAATGTCCGGTCGGACAGTTTCGTTTGTGTGGAAATGGGTCGGTTCGTCGGGGGCGACGATACTGACCTCATTATGGTTTAGGATATAGTTGTGCAGTGCCCTACCGCAGGCGTTGCTGACCCTACAACCCCAGGCACGGTTTTTGGCATTCAAGTCTCCACCGAGTATGACTTTGGGGCCTAAGTTTAATAGTAAATCTATGTCGTTAGTGGGGATGTTCCTACCAGGCGGGTGATAAACTGCAACTAATATTACAAGGCCTTGTTCTGTTTTGATTTCAACTGCACTTGCCTCGACTCTCTCGAGTTGGGGCAAGTCTACTAACCTATGGGCTAACCTATTTTTAACTAATACTAGCGTGCCTCCTCCAGGGCGGTTTACTCTATCATTCCTATACATACTGAAATTTCTTATAGCTAAGGTCTGTTCTGGGCGCAGGTGCGTCTCTGATATGAGCGCTATATCGACACCATTGTCATCGAGAAAGTGCTCCAGCGTATGCTTCTGATTCGAAATGCCATTGGCATTCCAGTTTATTATGAAGAGTGATCTTCTTTGATTACGGTCCATCAAAGAAAGACAAGATAGATGATGCTATTATTAACAGCTTTGACAGCTTGTCTGGGACTGCTTGAACTTGCTCCACCGTTGATTTGATGGTGCTGATTACTTTGGGTATGTTGAAGGAACCCAGCACGCTGGCTAGGCCGTGCAGTTGGGTCAGTGTGTCGTCAGCTGCAGCTGAGTTGCCTGGCGGGAGGTTCCAGGCCGACTGCGCGCGGCCGGCGGCCGGCAGTGTGTGCCTCGCCGCAGCGGCGAGGGAGTGGGGGGCGGCGGCTGAGGTGGAGGGGGTAGCAGCAGGCTGCCTCGCGGCAGTCGCCGCCTGACCTTGTTGCTGTGCGCGTCCGCGCGAGTTTAATATGGGGAAGTTCCTGGGGTTGTTAGCAGGGGCTGGGTTTGGCTTTCCAGCTTCCGCTTTTGGTTTGTTCTGCATGGATTGCGTGACAGCGATCCACGTGGGGCATTTCTTGTAACTAGCAGGGTGTTTACCCTCGCAGTGAACACATGTTGGGTCTGCTTCCCTAGGCTTTTTGCACAGGGAGGTAAGGTGTGGGCCAGCGCACTTGACACAGCGCGGGTCCAACCTGCAGTTTCGGCTGCCATGGTGAAACCTCTGGCACCGGTAGCACTGTTGTGGCCCTTCCTTCCTCCTGTAAGACTCTATAGTACAAGTGGTGTAGAGAAGCCTATTTACTTTATAGATTTCACCTGCATTTTGCCCTTTGACAATGGTGGCGATATAGTTAGGCTTTTTAACCAGTGTTGGCACACCGTTTACGTCCTTCCATTCTTTCATCTGGATAACGCTCTGGACGTTGAAGTTGAGGTCCTTGAGCGCATCATGAATTTCAACCGGCTCAATAAAGCTGGGTAGTTTCTTTATTACGACTTTCTGGAGCTTTGACGGCTCCAGGTCGTAGGTGTGGTACTGAATACCACGAATGGCTAAGTTGGTTAAGATGTGCTGGTAGTCCTCGGCATTGTCAAGTTGATACTTCACTGTGTCGCCCCTATAGGCGCACTGGATTTTGCTTTTGAGCCCGGGCTCTACTTCCTTCACGAAGTCTATGTAATCCTTCGTGCGGTAGCTTATAATAGGGGGGATACGTAACTTTTTAACCTGTGGTTTAGACGTCCCTGGACGGGGAGCGTCAGAAGCATCTTGTGGGAGTGCTTCAAACCTGTTTGAAGTGGGGACAGTCACCACATCCATTTCCTCAGCGTCATCGGGTGGAAGGGGAGCAGCAAGTGCTGCAGCCTCGTCCTGCATGGCCTGTCTTTTGTTACTGCATGCAGACGTGGACCCTGGTTCGCCTGCTTCCTCGTGTTGTTTGTGTTTTCGTGTCTGTCTGTGTTGAGGCATGATTAGGCTGCGGTAGCCCTTATAAGGGCCGCCACAGCGGTCTGGTGTACTTAACTGCCCAGGGGCAGCAAGTTGAGACTTCTGGCACAAGGAAAAACCACCAGGCACCACGCAATGACTGCCAGTTGCACCTTCGTTAACACCGCAGGGTGTCCAGTGCAGTGCTGACCCTATGATACACGACCGCGGGTTACCGGGCAGCGCCACGGGCCCTGGATCGGAAAAATCCCTATTCTCGGAGGATGCGGGGAGGATGCCCCGCCGCGTGATGTCGTGGCAGTGGGAATAACACGACAATTTTGCTGGCTACATACTCGGTGAGCAGTGGCAGCCTCGAAGAATTACCCACGTCGAATCTCGGCGTATCGCACAAAGACAGCGGCAAGCACACGAGCGTCCAAGCGAGTCGGCGTCTCAGCACGGAATGGCCGGCACCCAGCGCGCCCCGCCGCCGCACCTTTACCAGCTCGCCCCGTTGCGGCCGCCGACCAATGGGCCGCGAGCGCAACCGGCCGCCGCACCCGAGAGCATAAAGGACCCCCACCCCTGGCGGCGCCGCCACTCCGCTGCTCGACTCGCTGCGGCTCGCACCGTCCTTCGTCTCGTCTCGTTTTTACACCACAGCGCATCGCCATGTCCGGACGCGGAAAGGGAGGCAAAGTCAAGGGCAAGTCAAAGTCCCGCTCAAGCAGGGCCGGGCTCCAGTTCCCGGTCGGCAGAATCCACCGCCTCCTGCGCAAGGGAAACTACGCCGAGCGCGTCGGCGCCGGGGCGCCCGTCTACCTCGCCGCCGTCATGGAGTACCTCGCGGCTGAGGTGCTCGAGCTGGCCGGAAACGCGGCCCGCGACAACAAGAAGACGCGCATCATCCCGCGCCACCTGCAGCTTGCCATCCGCAACGACGAGGAGCTCAACAAGCTCCTGTCGGGCGTCACCATCGCACAGGGTGGTGTCCTGCCCAACATCCAGGCCGTCCTGCTGCCAAAGAAGACCGAGAAGAAGGCCTAAACAGAGAGGCCAGGCAATCGGCACGCGGACCCGCCGCCCAGCAGCGCTGCGTGCTCCCCTGCACGCAACGCGCTTTGCCGGCCCGGCTCGGCTCACAACAATCGGCCCTTTTCAGGGCCACCACACAAACCTACGTCCAAAGCAAAATTTCAGTCGTCCTCGCCGCGCTTTGCTTTACTTTACTTTAACTTCACTTCCACAGCCGCCGCCGGCAACAAGACCATACCAACTGCTACGATTGCAGGGGGAGATATTCTGCGAGGTACCTCGGTGTCACGCCTGACAGCGAAGTGTCACATAGGGGAACTTGGCACAAACGCTCACGCCAGGATGCAGATCCTGTACCCCTGTTCCCTCGACCCCGCAACAGGGGTAGCGATACTGGAAATATGCGCGCCCTGTATGGGGCTATGCAGCCAGATCGACGATGCATCGCCTACAGAAGGGTCCAAAGCAGAGCGCTCTACGACGGGCCTTACACGTCCCCGCGGCAGACCTGCCTAGAACCACCCACAACACGATTCCGCGCCCTGGCAGAAGCGTTCTACGCCACCGCGCGGAATTCCGAAAATGACTATTACGTCTTGACCCTTGGGCAATATGAACACCACAGGGACAGATGTGCAAGACCCGAGTCGCTACTCCAGCAGTAGCACAAACAGAACACATAATCACTCTCAACAAACAGCAACGTCCGAAAAAGCACACTACCAAAGATAAGAACAACACACAGAAAAGAGGAGCAAATGTCCACAGGCGACAATAACCTCCACCAACTCCCCCTCTAACGGTAGAGGACTTAAAAGAGAGAACAACAAAGAAGAGCCGCCGCCATCTTGTCGTCCACAGCCCGTGTGGCCCAACACACACACACACACACACACACACACACACACACACACACACATTTCTCTTGTTTTGTTTCGTTTGCCTCAAGCACCTCCACGCACGCACAGTCGCCTTCCAAACGACAACGACAGCAATAATCACCACTGTTCAACGAGCGCGTCGACACACCGCCCTCCACTCCCGCGCGCCCCATACAAACGAAACAGCTGATCCGGCCGCCTATGGGCACGCCTTGCCTCGGCAACTCCAACGCCGCCGCAAACACACAGCCAAAACCACGCAAATATTCACCGCCTCTCGCACAACAACAACAACAACAACACACAGCCCGGCGTCTCCATCGATCGATAAACAAAACAAACACACAACGCCCTCTCTCGCACACACACACACACACACACACACACACACACAGCCACAAGACCCGCTTCCTTTCCTTTCCTCCCAGTCACGTCACGTCAGTCAAACGCAAACGAAATGAAGAATGAAAGAAAGAAGGCAGGCAACACACGCAGCAACAACACAGACTCTTTCGCACTTTTCAATTTCCGAACAGTGTGGTGGCCCTGAAAAGGGCCGTTTTCGTCTCTCCCACGGCCGCGGGAAGGCCAACGCGGCACAGCACACCGGCTGCGACGCGCCTAACCGCCGAAACCGTACAGGGTGCGCCCCTGCCTCTTCAGGGCGTACACCACGTCCATGGCCGTCACAGTCTTGCGCTTGGCGTGCTCAGTGTACGTCACCGCGTCGCGGATCACGTTCTCCAGGAACACCTTCAGCACTCCGCGGGTCTCCTCGTAGATCAGACCAGAGATGCGCTTCACGCCGCCCCTGCGAGCCAGGCGGCGGATCGCGGGCTTCGTGATGCCCTGGATGTTGTCGCGCAACACCTTGCGGTGCCGCTTGGCGCCACCCTTGCCGAGCCCCTTTCCTCCCTTGCCGCGGCCAGTCATCTCTTCTAAATCCTCAAAAAGCTCAAGGCAAAGCAAAACGTCTGCTGCAGCGGCTGGCTCCTCACCCGGCGCTAGCGAGTCGGCTACGGTCTGCGCCCGGCGCACGCGCCAGCCCCCCTATATAGACTCTGGCCCGCCCTCCCCCCACCACGCGCAACCGAGGGCATATAAGCGCACCACGGTGGCTGGCGCGCGCCCGTGTCGTCAAGGCAGCACCCGACGCAGCACCTCGCTCGCCTCCACGCCGCTCCGCTACCGCTATGGCCCGCACAAAGCAAACGGCCCGCAAGTCCACCGGCGGAAAGGCGCCGCGCAAACAGCTCGCCACCAAGGCGGCGAGGAAGAGCGCGCCCGCCACCGGCGGCGTCAAGAAGCCCCACCGCTACAGGCCGGGCACCGTCGCCCTGCGAGAAATCAGGCGCTACCAGAAGAGCACAGAGCTGCTCATCCGCAAGCTGCCATTCCAGCGCCTAGTGCGCGAGATCGCCCAGGACTTCAAGACCGACCTGCGCTTCCAGAGCTCCGCGGTCATGGCCCTGCAGGAGGCCAGCGAGGCCTACCTCGTCGGCCTCTTCGAAGACACCAACCTGTGCGCAATCCACGCCAAGCGCGTCACCATCATGCCCAAGGACATCCAGCTCGCGCGCCGCATCCGCGGCGAGCGCGCCTAAACACCGCGCCAGCCGCTGGGCACCGCCCGCGCACGCAACAAACAAAACGGCCCTTTTCAGGGCCACTAACATCACTCCGTCGCGAGCAAACTTTGTCGGTCGCCTCTCGCCCCACAACCACAGAACGAACGAAAGACAAAACACCACTTCCACTTCCCGTCCGTCCGCCACAGCCGCTCTCCTCTGCCAGCTTGCTGGCGCGCGCAACAATCAACAACATCATCCCTCCCCGGCGCGGCGCTCAAAGCGCACAATACCCCATCGGCCGACGCCGTCAACCACACGGCCGGCCGCCGCTTCGTTTCGAAAAGAAAAGAAAAACAAACACAAAAAGCCAGGCACGTCCAACGCCACCGACCCTTTCCACATCTCAACGTCCCCCGCCCCCGTTGCAAGAACACACACACAAGACAAGACACATCCGAGAAGACGGCAGGCAGGCAAACCAAAGTATTCAAACAACATGACACAAAACCAACCGTCGGCCGGCCGCGACCAAAAAACAAAAAAAACGGCGACAATCAACCGCTACCGCCGCCCGCACCCGCCACCGACCCCCCGCAATCCAACCACCACGGCACGCAAACAGTATCCACACACGGGCATACAGAAACGCCAGACGACACAACCACACCGCAACACAAACACGACAATCAAAACCTTCCAGACGTGCTTTGATGGCCCTGAGAAGGGCCGTTTTGGGCCGCGCGTCTGTTGCGCGCCACTAGACGACGGGGACGGGGGGTGCGGACGACGGAGTCAACCGCCAACCCTTCCTTTCCCATTCCTCTCTACTTCTTCTTCTTGGGCGAAGCCTTCGCCTTAGACGGCGTCGTCGCCTTCTTCGGGCGCGGCGCCTTCGGCTTCTTCGTCGGAACCTTGGCGGCCTTCTTCGCCTTCGACGGCGACTTGGCCTTGGCCGGCTTGGCAGCAGCCGCCTTCTTCGCACCGGCGGGAGCGGCCGACGCCGCAGACGCCTTCTTGGCGGCGCCCGCCTTCCGACCAGTCGCCGCCTTCACGCCACCAGCCTTCTTTGCGCCGGCCGCACGGGCGCCCTTCTTCTCCTTGCTGGCCGGAGCGGCGCGCTTCTTCTTGGCACCGCCAGCACGAGCCTTGCCGCCCTCAGCCGCCCCGCCGCCGGCGCCGGCAAGCTTGAAAGAGCCGGACGCGCCCTTCCCCTTCGTCTGCACCAGCTCGCCCGCCACCACGGCCGACTTGAGGTACTTCTTGATAAACGGCGCCAGCTTCTCCGCGTCCAGCTTGTAGTGCGCGGCAATGTACTTCTTGATCGCCTGCAGCGACGATCCGCCGCGCTCCTTCAGACTCTTGATGGCGGCCGTCACCATCTCAGAGGTGCGCGGGTGCGCAGGCTTGGCGCGCGGCTTCTTCGCAGACGACGCAGACTTTGCCTTCTTCGTAGTGCCGGTGGCGGCGGGTGCCGCAGCAGTCTCGTTCGTAGCCGCCTGATCTGCCATTTCGACGACGCGCGTTAACACACAACACAGCGAGCAGCGAGAGCGAGAGGAGACACGCAGCGAGCGGAGCGCACAGCAGAGGAATAGCCGCCTCGCGCCACAGGCCCAGCCAGTGTCGCGGGCGGGCGCGGACGGCCGAGAGAGCGGCCGCCACTCTGCGCGCCGCCGCGCCGCGCCTCCCGCGCTTGCTACCGCCCAACGTCCGACAGCCTGTGCGGAGCAGCCCCACACCTGCGCCACAACCACCCGCGCCTTTCAAACCACCGAGGATGGGGCTACACACAGCCACACCACAGTCGCCAACCAGTCGCCACGGCAGCGCCGCAAACCACGGCCAAACTGCAGCCACCGCGCGCTACAGCCTGGGTCGGCCCGCCGAGAATCGCCGCCCACGCCCAAATGCCGCCCCCACAGCCCCAGCCGGCGACCGGCCACAATGGCCAAACCTTCGGCAAAAGCCCCACACCGTCGCCGCGGCAGCCCGGCCAGCGCGGCCGGCGCCACAGCCACACAAGCGGAGGCGTGCGGCGATGACGGCCGTGCAAACGCACCTCCGCCGCCCCATCGCCCTCCCACCGTTTCCCGATCGGCCCGCAGCCGTCGGGCCACGTCCTCCTCCTCTCGCCCGCCAACATTCACAGCCCTTTCGTTCGTTTCCCAACAATTTCAATTGTGCCCGCCGCAAAAACGGGCGCCGCCTGCAAAGCAACATGCTCCGCCGGAGCGCCCCTCGCCGCTTACGAGCCAACCCCTCGCCCGAGGCAAACCGAAATCCGCAACTACAGACCAACCCAATCTGCCGTCAGCACACACGACAGCCAACATCATCACGCGTTACGAGTTAGACATTAGGTTCACACGTCTCGGTTAGGTTCGGTGGACGTGGGTTAGGTTAAGGGCACTTGGGTTAGGTTAAGCATTCAAAACACACGTCAGGCGTCACAGGTTAGGTTAGGTTACGTTACATTAAGGTTAGGTTAGGGGCACTTGGGTTAGGTTAAGCGTCGGTGTTAGGTTAAGCGTCAAACTTAGGTTAAAGCATTCAAACACACGTCGGGCGTCCGAGGTTAGGTTAGGTTAGGTTAGGTTAGGTTAGGTTAGGTTAGGTTAAGGCCACTTGGGTTGGGTTAAGCCTCAAACTTAGGTTAAGCATTCAAACACACGTCGGGCGTCAGGTGGCCGCAGCAGCCGCACCTACCTACCCACCCACCTCACGGCCGGACAGCTTGGCTTACTTGGCGCTGAGGCTGACCTCACCGCACCTCACCTCACCTCACCTCACCTCACCTCACCTCACCTCACCTCACCTCACCTCACCTCACCTCACCTCACCTCGCGCTACGCAACGCTACAGGTTCGGTTCGGTTCGCTCAGCTTAGGCTTAGAGCTTAAGCGCCGAGGTCGGATTACGTTGGTTCACCTTCGGGCGCCACACTTTGGGTGTAAAGGTCGCGTCGGGTCGTCGGCACGCCGCAAAAACAAAAGCGAAGCCACAGACAACGCCGACAAACGGGCGGGCAGCACGACCACGACCAGATACCGAGACACACGGACCACCCACCGGCCAAAGGGCACCAAACAACAAACCAGAGCACCACGTGTCGACCAGAGCAACCCGCCGCTCACGCGACGTGGCTGGCACCGAAGGGCCGCCGCAACTGCGCTTTCCGCGCCGGGCCGGATGCACGTGCGGCAACACCACCACCGCACACAGCCGCTGTTCAACATCAACCAACAACACGCCGCGGTCGCAGCCTCAACGCCAGCACACGTTTGCACCACCATTCACACGCACCGCACAAACAGCTGTCGCCGACACAGCCGACAACACAAACACACCGCAACGACGCCGCCGCCTCTACTTGTGCCGGCCACCCACCCCACCGACGGCGCACCTGTCGCCAGCCGGCAGTCGGCAGTCGGCAGTCGACACGGGAAACGCACACCGCCACTTCGCTCGCGCGCACGCCACCAACCAGTCGTCGTCTCCAAAACAACAGACAAACATAGGGCAGGCAACAAATCGCCTCGCACGAACCGTCCACAAAACTATCAAAGCACAGCCTCTGGCTAACGGCCGCGACGCAGCGGCACGCTGCTCCTTTCCCCGCCCCACTCGATTCACGAAGGCACGCGACACCGCCAACGACGGCCTCGCTTCCCGCAACCGACACCTTTCCGCCACTACGCACAGCCGCACCCGACGCCCGTGGCAACGCGACACAACTACTGCACTATCCACCGCCGCCTCCCCCTTCCCGTCGTACACACACACACACACACACAGTCGACAGGCGCCCGCCCTCCCTGCACGACGCCGCGCAGCAAAGGCGCCCGCAAACACATACCTCTCCTCTCTCTCGGCCGCCCGACGCGCCAACCGCCACACCGCCAGCCACTCGCAATTCTGCACTGCCGCCAGCCACACGTCCAACACGCCGCGCCGCCTCCGGCCACCCGCCAGGGGGCGCTCACGTCCGCGACAACAGCGCGGCCCGCCGGGCCAAACCGAACCGAGCCGCCCGCCGCTGCTCTGCACATCTTCCTGCGCGCATCAACAAAACGAGGCAAGCGAGCACACCCCGTCACAACGCCACACCACGCAAATGCCGTGCCGACCTCTTGTGTCTACCGCCTAAATTGCACCCACTCACCGGCCGCCCCTTCTTCTTCCTACCTATCTATCTATCTATCTATCTATCTATCTGTGCGTCTGTGTCGGTCCGCGCGTGACGCCTCTCTCTCAACATCCGCCGTCGCCGTCCCCGTCCCCGTTTCCGCCCCAATGCCATCGTCGCGCCGCCGCCTCCTCCTCCTCCTCCGCCCCTGTCCGGCCCGCACCACACCATACACCGCTGCTTGTCCCGGCCGTTGCCACCAAAGGCGCCTACCGCAAACGCGCCACGCCGCAGCCCCCGTGCGTGCATCTCCGTGCCGACGCTGCCTCTCTGCCCTCCCGCACGCACTCCACCGACCGACATGCACTGCGCCGACGGCCTCGACAACACAGTCTCTGGCTCCGCACTGCGTCTTCCGGTACGCGCGCTGAAACACGTATGTACTCGTTACCAGCGATGGCGAGGCACGACACAATCTCTGACCAGAGCGTTTCTTATCGCCGCTAGTCTGCGCCACACGACACTAGTAGCACGTAGCGGGTCGGCAGGAACAGTTGCCATCTATATGTGGCGGGTCGGGAGAGGTACTAGTCAGTCGACAGTATTAGCGAGTGGACGATTGTACTGAGCGGGCGGCGGCGTGCTCTTCTCGCGACTCTGGTCTCCGTTCGGGACGATGCATATTGTTATTACAGGTAAGGTAATGAAGCTGCATTGCGCAAATCTAATACTGTATGTCAATTGTAACTATTTTCTTCACAACAAAATGCCCCAATAATACTTTGTTTCCAAACTAACTTTTTTTAAAGTACAACCATTCATTTCCATTTAAAGAATATTTCCTACGCATTTCCTCCAACAATCAAAATTAAATGTGAGCCGGCATTCATTGCACGACGCTGTGTACAGGTATCTACAGTTAAGAGCACATATAGATGCAGTTTGTTTCTTCTCTTTTGTCTTTTTTGTTTTTGTTTTTTGACGTAACGATCTTTTGCTCTTTTTATTCTAATTTGTACGTACGCTGTTTGTTTAGATTTTTATATTGGTAATGCCACGTAGCGCTCCGCGTGAAAATCACTGCCTGTGCTGTGTGCAGTCTGTGGCTAGTTTGCATTGTTGTCATGAACTGCTATAGCTGGATGTGAACAGCGCGTAGCGTTGCGCAGTTAGGGGTGAGCCGCCAGCACTGGTGCACGTGAGGACAGAGATGGCGGACTTTTCAAATTACATATATTATGACTGGTGATGATATTAAGGGTAAATACATTGTTTGTTGTTCTCTATGAAACATCTTTACTTTGCTAACTATCCCCATCGGTAGTTAGTGCCCTCCGTAGTTTGGAATCTCTTATTTAGCTGGCAGCAGTGGTGCTCGCTGTATTGCAGTAGTTCGAGTAATGAAGCTTTTTGTGAGGTAAGTGATTTCCGACAGGTGTACTTTAATGTTTCTCAGGGCCATTCTTTTGCAGGGATCTTTGATAGTCAAGATTGCGTTGCGCTCAAAAATATTGTGTGTCAGTTTAAGCACAGTTTTGTATACATTGGTTGTTCAAAGGGGGACGTTTCAGAATACACAGGGCCGAAGGTCAGCCAGCGCTGCCCTTACAACGTTTATCGGGTTTTCAATTATGTCTGTTGAGATGTTCATGGTTCATTATTTCCATTCATCATATTATCGCGCGTTTCTCGTCAATCTTCGTTCGTTCATTTTCTAGGGACGTTAACAACATTCTGGCACATTTTTTATCATCATTCACTCACTCACTTACTTAACGACTATTTGTGCGGGGAGGTTACACTTGGGTCCATTTCCATTTACATTCAATGTTGATAGACCCTTTTTTTTTTTTTTTGTTGTTGTTGTTTTGTTGCTGGCAGGTTACAAAAGGCCTCATTTTATGTTGGTTGCAGCAGCGTTTTTCTCCTTCTTCTAGTGTTTTCCCCGCCCCCGCCCCTCCCGCATCCGTCGGTCTCACCACGTTCACTGACAGCCGCGTCTGCGGCTACACCACAACGGCCCCCTCCCGGCAACCCATTCGTTTTCTCTTCTTTTGCACAAAAACAACGCCGCACGCGCCAGCCGAGCGCAGCGCAAGCCACCCACACCGCGCCCCTCCCCGTCTTCATAGCCTCCGCGTCTTGTTTTCTTCGTTTGCCCCCTCCCATCTCCCGAATGCCATGCCATGCCAGCAGCGTTACGCGTGCCCCTCCCCCGTCCACACAACTACCGCGAAACGAACAGCCTTCCGGGCCACATGCAGGGCACGCCCACCGCCATTCCCGGACGCCACACACACACACACACACACACACACACACACACACACACACACACACAATGGCTTTGCACACGAACACAGACGGCACGGGCACTGTCGTACATTCTTCCTCAGAACCATCTCAACGAACGTTACGTTACATACACATCCGGGAAAGCAAAGAGCAACGCAACGCACAATTCAGCCGTCAAAGGTAACGTTCACCACGGCAGACACTCGCCGCCGCGCCGTTACACGCATTTCAGTGCGGCTACAATACACCTCCGACACGGGAACGTTCCGTTGCTCTACACTGCGTTTCTCCGTTTTGTTTGGTTTTTTTTTTCCGTTTTCTCTCTCTCTCTCTCTCTCTCTATTTTTCTTTTTTTTCCCCTCTGTCCTTCCCTCCACCATTCTCTCCTCACGTTCTGCCCAGACATTCGACCGATCAGAGGTTCGTTCACCTTTCGGTAACCGTTCTCAGCGCGACGGTGTACCGACGGTATGACGGGTGTTCAAGACGTCCGGTGTACCGCGCCGATCGACAGTTTCCCAGAGGCGACGGATCGGACCACATCACCGACATACACACAAACACGTGTACGCACATTCGCCAAAGCGACCGTCGTCTTCTAGCGTCGCGCTTACTCTACTGTACTGCACTGGACACGCGAGCATGCATCTTCAATGACGACGTCGGTGTGCGTGCGTCGTACGCACACAAGCAGACACAGTCAGTCAGACACGACTATCGAAATCAGAGTCGGGGGAAAGGTACATATCATCGTGCGTGTCGCCCGTACAATGCAATACACAGTGGTGTCTCATTGCGCGTTCACATTTAAACGTCACTCACACGCCTCCACGCTGCATTTACAGACACATTTCACCCTCGCCATATATGGCGTGCAAACCGACCCGCAAACGGCCGTCGTTACACACTGACATTCCCAACAATCGCGTTTCGTTTCCACCCGTCACGTAACTAACCGGCACCTCCATCCAAAGGGCACATCACCGATCGCACTTCAACCCCCCCCCCCCCCTCGCAGACAACGAGTTGTGCGCACGTGCCTCCATTCCACGTCACACCGTGGCCGTACCCCGCAACACGCGACGCGCCCCCTAAACAATCAAATTATTCATCGCATCGGCCACCCCACCCCGTCGCGTCGCAACCAAAGCGGTAGCTATTGCCGCCGTCCACCCACTCACACACAAAACAAAACAAAAACAACAACAATTCCGCCCTTCCCGCAAAGGCCATTTGGTGGCCCTGAAAAGGGCCGTTTTGCCGCTCTCGCAACGGAGGATCTCCTTCCTTCCATTCCAGAGCCACCTCCTTACTTGGAGCTCGTGTACTTGGTCACCGCCTTCGTGCCCTCGCTCACGGCGTGCTTGGCCAGCTCGCCAGGCAGCAACAGCCGCACAGCGGTCTGGATCTCGCGGGACGTGATGGTCGAGCGCTTGTTGTAGTGCGCCAGGCGAGACGCCTCGGCCGCGATGCGCTCGAAAATGTCGTTCACGAAGCTGTTCATGATGCTCATCGCCTTCGACGAGATGCCCGTGTCAGGGTGCACCTGCTTCAGCACCTTGTAGATGTAGATGGCATAGCTCTCCTTCCTCTTGCGCTTCTTCTTCTTGTCGCCCTTCGAAATGTTCTTCTGCGCCTTGCCAGCCTTCTTGGCGGCCTTCCCGCTAGTCTTGGGCGGCATCTCAAACAAGAACGTGAACGTACGGCAGCAACACCAGCAGCAAGCGCTCCGCTCTAGTCAGCGTCTCCCCACACAGTGGCACCCAGCGTTGAGTTGAGGAGTGTCTGATGGGTCGTAGACCCCTGGTATTCCGAGGCCCGGGACTTGCTGTCTCTTCCCTCGTGTCGGATGTTTGGGGTTATGGATGGGGTTGATTTAACTCGTTTGAGGAATTCTGGATGTTGGTTGATTTGGGTATAGGATGTCTGAGGTCGGCGTCTTCTTGGCTTGCTATGCCATAACGCGCCGATGACGTTATGGCTCGAAGTGACATGACCCCCTAAGGAGGACAGCCAAGTCACATCCGGCGTCTTCAGCTATGGATCGGAGGGTTGTTGGCTGCTGTGAAGGAGCCTTCGTCTGGCTCCTCTTCGTCTGAGCTGCTTCGGAGACCTGAGCTGCTACTGGCTTGGTGGCTGCCTCAACCTTGCGGGAGGCGGCCAATTCGAGCAACTCGTCTAAGTCCTTGGAGATGCGCACCGCCTTTTTCTTCTTGGGTGGCGGCTGGGCGTGATCTGCCTCCGAAGTCGTCGTTTCCATTGCTTCTGTGGGCTCCCGCCCCGAGGGGGGGGGAGCAGGTGCGGGGGGGCGCAAGGCTTTGGTGGCAGAAGCCACTTCCGCCCGCAGCCGCTGGATTTCTCGATGAGCTGCGGCCAGCTCATCTCGTAGGGCGGTCCTCTCTGCCACGAATGCGGCTTTGAGGTCCGCTATGGCGTCTTCTGTGGCCGCACGAAGCTTGTTGTGCGGCACAGCGTCGTCATGGCGGCGTCTTTCGGGGGGCGGAGGGGCCCCCGGTTGCTGCTGGTCCGCTCCTGCCACGGGCGGTGGCCCGCGGTCGGAACGCTTTCTTCGTCTCTTCCTCTTCTTCTTGCCTCCGCGACCCCAGTTAGCGATGTAACTGCAGCCGCGGAAGCTCGCGACGTGCTTGCCTCCGCAGTTTGCGCACTTCGGCGCTACGTCGCGCGGCTTTGTGCAGTCGCGCGTGTCGTGCGGCTCCGCGCACTTCATGCACGCGACTTGGTTGCGCCGGCAGTATTTGGCCACGTGGCCAATCTGCTGGCACCGGTAGCACTGCACGTCTCGACGTGGTTTGCCGCCACCGAAACCGAGCACGTCACTAAAGACACGCTCCATTACGGCGGCAACAAGGCGGCGGCTCTGCCTCCCATCTCTTCTGGGCGGCATCTCGGCCACGGCAGCGACGGCAGCAACACCAGCAGCAAGCGCTCCGCTCTAGTCAGCGTCTCCCCACACAGTGGATGGCACCCAGCGCGCCCCGCCGCCGCACCTTTACCAGCTCGCCCCGTTGCGGCCGCCGACCAATGGGCCGCGAGCGCAACCGGCCGCCGCACCCGAGAGCATAAAGGACCCCCACCCCTGGCGGCGCCGCCACTCCGCTGCTCGACTCGCTGCGGCTCGCACCGTCCTTCGTCTCGTCTCGTTTTTTTACACCACAGCGCATCGCCATGTCCGGACGCGGAAAGGGAGGCAAAGTCAAGGGCAAGTCAAAGTCCCGCTCAAGCAGGGCCGGGCTCCAGTTCCCGGTCGGCAGAATCCACCGCCTCCTGCGCAAGGGAAACTACGCCGAGCGCGTCGGCGCCGGGGCGCCCGTCTACCTCGCCGCCGTCATGGAGTACCTCGCGGCTGAGGTGCTCGAGCTGGCCGGAAACGCGGCCCGCGACAACAAGAAGACGCGCATCATCCCGCGCCACCTGCAGCTTGCCATCCGCAACGACGAGGAGCTCAACAAGCTCCTGTCGGGCGTCACCATCGCACAGGGTGGTGTCCTGCCCAACATCCAGGCCGTCCTGCTGCCAAAGAAGACCGAGAAGAAGGCCTAAACAGAGAGGCCAGGCAATCGGCACGCGGACCCGCCGCCCAGCAGCGCTGCGTGCTCCCCTGCACGCAACGCGCTTTGCCGGCCCGGCTCGGCTCACAACAATCGGCCCTTTTCAGGGCCACCACACAAACCTACGTCCAAAGCAAAATTTCAGTCGTCCTCGCCGCGCTTTGCTTTACTTTACTTTAACTTCACTTCCACAGCCGCCGCCGGCAACAAGACCATACCAACTGCTACGATTGCAGGGGGAGATATTCTGCGAGGTACCTCGGTGTCACGCCTGACAGCGAAGTGTCACATAGGGGAACTTGGCACAAACGCTCACGCCAGGATGCAGATCCTGTACCCCTGTTCCCTCGACCCCGCAACAGGGGTAGCGATACTGGAAATATGCGCGCCCTGTATGGGGCTATGCAGCCAGATCGACGATGCATCGCCTACAGAAGGGTCCAAAGCAGAGCGCTCTACGACGGGCCTTACACGTCCCCGCGGCAGACCTGCCTAGAACCACCCACAACACGATTCCGCGCCCTGGCAGAAGCGTTCTACGCCACCGCGCGGAATTCCGAAAATGACTATTACGTCTTGACCCTTGGGCAATATGAACACCACAGGGACAGATGTGCAAGACCCGAGTCGCTACTCCAGCAGTAGCACAAACAGAACACATAATCACTCTCAACAAACAGCAACGTCCGAAAAAGCACACTACCAAAGATAAGAACAACACACAGAAAAGAGGAGCAAATGTCCACAGGCGACAATAACCTCCACCAACTCCCCCTCTAACGGTAGAGGACTTAAAAGAGAGAACAACAAAGAAGAGCCGCCGCCATCTTGTCGTCCACAGCCCGTGTGGCCCAACACACACACACACACACACACACACACACACACACACACACACATTTCTCTTGTTTTGTTTCGTTTGCCTCAAGCACCTCCACGCACGCACAGTCGCCTTCCAAACGACAACGACAGCAATAATCACCACTGTTCAACGAGCGCGTCGACACACCGCCCTCCACTCCCGCGCGCCCCATACAAACGAAACAGCTGATCCGGCCGCCTATGGGCACGCCTTGCCTCGGCAACTCCAACGCCGCCGCAAACACACAGCCAAAACCACGCAAATATTCACCGCCTCTCGCACAACAACAACAACAACAACACACAGCCCGGCGTCTCCATCGATCGATAAACAAAACAAACACACAACGCCCTCTCTCGCACACACACACACACACACACACACACACACAGCCACAAGACCCGCTTCCTTTCCTTTCCTCCCAGTCACGTCACGTCAGT
Source organism: Schistocerca cancellata (assembly GCF_023864275.1). Classification (NCBI taxonomy): domain Eukaryota; kingdom Metazoa; phylum Arthropoda; class Insecta; order Orthoptera; family Acrididae; genus Schistocerca; species Schistocerca cancellata. The sequence continues at coordinate 57,423 of NW_026047170.1, read as the reverse complement.
CAAACGCAAACGAAATGAAGAATGAAAGAAAGAAGGCAGGCAACACACGCAGCAACAACACAGACTCTTTCGCACTTTTCAATTTCCGAACAGTGTGGTGGCCCTGAAAAGGGCCGTTTTCGTCTCTCCCACGGCCGCGGGAAGGCCAACGCGGCACAGCACACCGGCTGCGACGCGCCTAACCGCCGAAACCGTACAGGGTGCGCCCCTGCCTCTTCAGGGCGTACACCACGTCCATGGCCGTCACAGTCTTGCGCTTGGCGTGCTCAGTGTACGTCACCGCGTCGCGGATCACGTTCTCCAGGAACACCTTCAGCACTCCGCGGGTCTCCTCGTAGATCAGACCAGAGATGCGCTTCACGCCGCCCCTGCGAGCCAGGCGGCGGATCGCGGGCTTCGTGATGCCCTGGATGTTGTCGCGCAACACCTTGCGGTGCCGCTTGGCGCCACCCTTGCCGAGCCCCTTTCCTCCCTTGCCGCGGCCAGTCATCTCTTCTAAATCCTCAAAAAGCTCAAGGCAAAGCAAAACGTCTGCTGCAGCGGCTGGCTCCTCACCCGGCGCTAGCGAGTCGGCTACGGTCTGCGCCCGGCGCACGCGCCAGCCCCCCTATATAGACTCTGGCCCGCCCTCCCCCCACCACGCGCAACCGAGGGCATATAAGCGCACCACGGTGGCTGGCGCGCGCCCGTGTCGTCAAGGCAGCACCCGACGCAGCACCTCGCTCGCCTCCACGCCGCTCCGCTACCGCTATGGCCCGCACAAAGCAAACGGCCCGCAAGTCCACCGGCGGAAAGGCGCCGCGCAAACAGCTCGCCACCAAGGCGGCGAGGAAGAGCGCGCCCGCCACCGGCGGCGTCAAGAAGCCCCACCGCTACAGGCCGGGCACCGTCGCCCTGCGAGAAATCAGGCGCTACCAGAAGAGCACAGAGCTGCTAATCCGCAAGCTGCCATTCCAGCGCCTAGTGCGCGAGATCGCCCAGGACTTCAAGACCGACCTGCGCTTCCAGAGCTCCGCGGTCATGGCCCTGCAGGAGGCCAGCGAGGCCTACCTCGTCGGCCTCTTCGAAGACACCAACCTGTGCGCAATCCACGCCAAGCGCGTCACCATCATGCCCAAGGACATCCAGCTCGCGCGCCGCATCCGCGGCGAGCGCGCCTAAACACCGCGCCAGCCGCTGGGCACCGCCCGCGCACGCAACAAACAAAACGGCCCTTTTCAGGGCCACTAACATCACTCCGTCGCGAGCAAACTTTGTCGGTCGCCTCTCGCCCCACAACCACAGAACGAACGAAAGACAAAACACCACTTCCACTTCCCGTCCGTCCGCCACAGCCGCTCTCCTCTGCCAGCTTGCTGGCGCGCGCAACAATCAACAACATCATCCCTCCCCGGCGCGGCGCTCAAAGCGCACAATACCCCATCGGCCGACGCCGTCAACCACACGGCCGGCCGCCGCTTCGTTTCGAAAAGAAAAGAAAAACAAACACAAAAAGCCAGGCACGTCCAACGCCACCGACCCTTTCCACATCTCAACGTCCCCCGCCCCCGTTGCAAGAACACACACACAAGACAAGACACATCCGAGAAGACGGCAGGCAGGCAAACCAAAGTATTCAAACAACATGACACAAAACCAACCGTCGGCCGGCCGCGACCAAAAAACAAAAAAAACGGCGACAATCAACCGCTACCGCCGCCCGCACCCGCCACCGACCCCCCGCAATCCAACCACCACGGCACGCAAACAGTATCCACACACGGGCATACAGAAACGCCAGACGACACAACCACACCGCAACACAAACACGACAATCAAAACCTTCCAGACGTGCTTTGATGGCCCTGAGAAGGGCCGTTTTGGGCCGCGCGTCTGTTGCGCGCCACTAGACGACGGGGACGGGGGGTGCGGACGACGGAGTCAACCGCCAACCCTTCCTTTCCCATTCCTCTCTACTTCTTCTTCTTGGGCGAAGCCTTCGCCTTAGACGGCGTCGTCGCCTTCTTCGGGCGCGGCGCCTTCGGCTTCTTCGTCGGAACCTTGGCGGCCTTCTTCGCCTTCGACGGCGACTTGGCCTTGGCCGGCTTGGCAGCAGCCGCCTTCTTCGCACCGGCGGGAGCGGCCGACGCCGCAGACGCCTTCTTGGCGGCGCCCGCCTTCCGACCAGTCGCCGCCTTCACGCCACCAGCCTTCTTTGCGCCGGCCGCACGGGCGCCCTTCTTCTCCTTGCTGGCCGGAGCGGCGCGCTTCTTCTTGGCACCGCCAGCACGAGCCTTGCCGCCCTCAGCCGCCCCGCCGCCGGCGCCGGCAAGCTTGAAAGAGCCGGACGCGCCCTTCCCCTTCGTCTGCACCAGCTCGCCCGCCACCACGGCCGACTTGAGGTACTTCTTGATAAACGGCGCCAGCTTCTCCGCGTCCAGCTTGTAGTGCGCGGCAATGTACTTCTTGATCGCCTGCAGCGACGATCCGCCGCGCTCCTTCAGACTCTTGATGGCGGCCGTCACCATCTCAGAGGTGCGCGGGTGCGCAGGCTTGGCGCGCGGCTTCTTCGCAGACGACGCAGACTTTGCCTTCTTCGTAGTGCCGGTGGCGGCGGGTGCCGCAGCAGTCTCGTTCGTAGCCGCCTGATCTGCCATTTCGACGACGCGCGTTAACACACAACACAGCGAGCAGCGAGAGCGAGAGGAGACACGCAGCGAGCGGAGCGCACAGCAGAGGAATAGCCGCCTCGCGCCACAGGCCCAGCCAGTGTCGCGGGCGGGCGCGGACGGCCGAGAGAGCGGCCGCCACTCTGCGCGCCGCCGCGCCGCGCCTCCCGCGCTTGCTACCGCCCAACGTCCGACAGCCTGTGCGGAGCAGCCCCACACCTGCGCCACAACCACCCGCGCCTTTCAAACCACCGAGGATGGGGCTACACACAGCCACACCACAGTCGCCAACCAGTCGCCACGGCAGCGCCGCAAACCACGGCCAAACTGCAGCCACCGCGCGCTACAGCCTGGGTCGGCCCGCCGAGAATCGCCGCCCACGCCCAAATGCCGCCCCCACAGCCCCAGCCGGCGACCGGCCACAATGGCCAAACCTTCGGCAAAAGCCCCACACCGTCGCCGCGGCAGCCCGGCCAGCGCGGCCGGCGCCACAGCCACACAAGCGGAGGCGTGCGGCGATGACGGCCGTGCAAACGCACCTCCGCCGCCCCATCGCCCTCCCACCGTTTCCCGATCGGCCCGCAGCCGTCGGGCCACGTCCTCCTCCTCTCGCCCGCCAACATTCACAGCCCTTTCGTTCGTTTCCCAACAATTTCAATTGTGCCCGCCGCAAAAACGGGCGCCGCCTGCAAAGCAACATGCTCCGCCGGAGCGCCCCTCGCCGCTTACGAGCCAACCCCTCGCCCGAGGCAAACCGAAATCCGCAACTACAGACCAACCCAATCTGCCGTCAGCACACACGACAGCCAACATCATCACGCGTTACGAGTTAGACATTAGGTTCACACGTCTCGGTTAGGTTCGGTGGACGTGGGTTAGGTTAAGGGCACTTGGGTTAGGTTAAGCATTCAAAACACACGTCAGGCGTCACAGGTTAGGTTAGGTTACGTTACATTAAGGTTAGGTTAGGGGCACTTGGGTTAGGTTAAGCGTCGGTGTTAGGTTAAGCGTCAAACTTAGGTTAAAGCATTCAAACACACGTCGGGCGTCCGAGGTTAGGTTAGGTTAGGTTAGGTTAGGTTAGGTTAGGTTAGGTTAAGGCCACTTGGGTTGGGTTAAGCCTCAAACTTAGGTTAAGCATTCAAACACACGTCGGGCGTCAGGTGGCCGCAGCAGCCGCACCTACCTACCCACCCACCTCACGGCCGGACAGCTTGGCTTACTTGGCGCTGAGGCTGACCTCACCGCACCTCACCTCACCTCACCTCACCTCACCTCACCTCACCTCACCTCACCTCACCTCACCTCACCTCACCTCACCTCGCGCTACGCAACGCTACAGGTTCGGTTCGGTTCGCTCAGCTTAGGCTTAGAGCTTAAGCGCCGAGGTCGGATTACGTTGGTTCACCTTCGGGCGCCACACTTTGGGTGTAAAGGTCGCGTCGGGTCGTCGGCACGCCGCAAAAACAAAAGCGAAGCCACAGACAACGCCGACAAACGGGCGGGCAGCACGACCACGACCAGATACCGAGACACACGGACCACCCACCGGCCAAAGGGCACCAAACAACAAACCAGAGCACCACGTGTCGACCAGAGCAACCCGCCGCTCACGCGACGTGGCTGGCACCGAAGGGCCGCCGCAACTGCGCTTTCCGCGCCGGGCCGGATGCACGTGCGGCAACACCACCACCGCACACAGCCGCTGTTCAACATCAACCAACAACACGCCGCGGTCGCAGCCTCAACGCCAGCACACGTTTGCACCACCATTCACACGCACCGCACAAACAGCTGTCGCCGACACAGCCGACAACACAAACACACCGCAACGACGCCGCCGCCTCTACTTGTGCCGGCCACCCACCCCACCGACGGCGCACCTGTCGCCAGCCGGCAGTCGGCAGTCGGCAGTCGACACGGGAAACGCACACCGCCACTTCGCTCGCGCGCACGCCACCAACCAGTCGTCGTCTCCAAAACAACAGACAAACATAGGGCAGGCAACAAATCGCCTCGCACGAACCGTCCACAAAACTATCAAAGCACAGCCTCTGGCTAACGGCCGCGACGCAGCGGCACGCTGCTCCTTTCCCCGCCCCACTCGATTCACGAAGGCACGCGACACCGCCAACGACGGCCTCGCTTCCCGCAACCGACACCTTTCCGCCACTACGCACAGCCGCACCCGACGCCCGTGGCAACGCGACACAACTACTGCACTATCCACCGCCGCCTCCCCCTTCCCGTCGTACACACACACACACACACACAGTCGACAGGCGCCCGCCCTCCCTGCACGACGCCGCGCAGCAAAGGCGCCCGCAAACACATACCTCTCCTCTCTCTCGGCCGCCCGACGCGCCAACCGCCACACCGCCAGCCACTCGCAATTCTGCACTGCCGCCAGCCACACGTCCAACACGCCGCGCCGCCTCCGGCCACCCGCCAGGGGGCGCTCACGTCCGCGACAACAGCGCGGCCCGCCGGGCCAAACCGAACCGAGCCGCCCGCCGCTGCTCTGCACATCTTCCTGCGCGCATCAACAAAACGAGGCAAGCGAGCACACCCCGTCACAACGCCACACCACGCAAATGCCGTGCCGACCTCTTGTGTCTACCGCCTAAATTGCACCCACTCACCGGCCGCCCCTTCTTCTTCCTACCTATCTATCTATCTATCTATCTATCTATCTGTGCGTCTGTGTCGGTCCGCGCGTGACGCCTCTCTCTCAACATCCGCCGTCGCCGTCCCCGTCCCCGTTTCCGCCCCAATGCCATCGTCGCGCCGCCGCCTCCTCCTCCTCCTCCGCCCCTGTCCGGCCCGCACCACACCATACACCGCTGCTTGTCCCGGCCGTTGCCACCAAAGGCGCCTACCGCAAACGCGCCACGCCGCAGCCCCCGTGCGTGCATCTCCGTGCCGACGCTGCCTCTCTGCCCTCCCGCACGCACTCCACCGACCGACATGCACTGCGCCGACGGCCTCGACAACACAGTCTCTGGCTCCGCACTGCGTCTTCCGGTACGCGCGCTGAAACACGTATGTACTCGTTACCAGCGATGGCGAGGCACGACACAATCTCTGACCAGAGCGTTTCTTATCGCCGCTAGTCTGCGCCACACGACACTAGTAGCACGTAGCGGGTCGGCAGGAACAGTTGCCATCTATATGTGGCGGGTCGGGAGAGGTACTAGTCAGTCGACAGTATTAGCGAGTGGACGATTGTACTGAGCGGGCGGCGGCGTGCTCTTCTCGCGACTCTGGTCTCCGTTCGGGACGATGCATATTGTTATTACAGGTAAGGTAATGAAGCTGCATTGCGCAAATCTAATACTGTATGTCAATTGTAACTATTTTCTTCACAACAAAATGCCCCAATAATACTTTGTTTCCAAACTAACTTTTTTTAAAGTACAACCATTCATTTCCATTTAAAGAATATTTCCTACGCATTTCCTCCAACAATCAAAATTAAATGTGAGCCGGCATTCATTGCACGACGCTGTGTACAGGTATCTACAGTTAAGAGCACATATAGATGCAGTTTGTTTCTTCTCTTTTGTCTTTTTTGTTTTTGTTTTTTGACGTAACGATCTTTTGCTCTTTTTATTCTAATTTGTACGTACGCTGTTTGTTTAGATTTTTATATTGGTAATGCCACGTAGCGCTCCGCGTGAAAATCACTGCCTGTGCTGTGTGCAGTCTGTGGCTAGTTTGCATTGTTGTCATGAACTGCTATAGCTGGATGTGAACAGCGCGTAGCGTTGCGCAGTTAGGGGTGAGCCGCCAGCACTGGTGCACGTGAGGACAGAGATGGCGGACTTTTCAAATTACATATATTATGACTGGTGATGATATTAAGGGTAAATACATTGTTTGTTGTTCTCTATGAAACATCTTTACTTTGCTAACTATCCCCATCGGTAGTTAGTGCCCTCCGTAGTTTGGAATCTCTTATTTAGCTGGCAGCAGTGGTGCTCGCTGTATTGCAGTAGTTCGAGTAATGAAGCTTTTTGTGAGGTAAGTGATTTCCG